>NW_018164464.1:2052511-2063933 GCF_001263595.1 Phalaenopsis equestris
ATTTATATATATAATTAGTAAAAATATTTTATATCAAATGAATTATTATTATTTATCTAATATTTATGCATTTTTAATTTAATAGAAGCTATTATTATTATTATTATTTTTTCTTTTATAATAAATACGCTCATGTGTTGGTTTGAATATGTAGAAAAAAAGCTCGGACTTATGTAGAAAAAAAGCTCGAACTTAATAGATTAATTAAGCTGAATTAAATGTATTTAAATGTCATATAAAATCAATTTTAATTATTATTAAGTTTGTAACATGTATATTAATATTCATATATCAAGCACAATCAATTTAATCATTTATGAATATTTTAACACAACATATGGCAATCTCCACCAGTAAATTGAAAGTTTGAAACTTTTAATTTTTTTTATTTATTGTGCTATCCCCCAATATTGGCAAATACTGTGGAGGGACCGAAGCTTCCAATCTTCAATCTTGTTCTCAAGATCGACCAAGTGGAACTTTTGAGTCGATCCAAAAATATCATAATTGTTGGGCTCCACTTTGAAAGAGAACCTGTAAGAAAAATAGCTCCTAAGATTAGAGGATCTCCATCTCCTATAAGTATATCACGAAAGACATGACAACTATGATTGAGTTTGGCTTTATCTTAGGGACTACTCCATAGTGGTTCATGATCGACAATATCTCGGGACAGAAGGGTAGCTGTAATCTCTACCAGAATTGGTCCCGAAAGAAAATCAGATATTCACCAAAATCGTTGGTCACCCTAGCCTCCCGCTGCACTGACTCGAGCATTATAATTGCATTGTATACACAAGTATCTTCGACAAACTCTACATTAAATGATGAAAGGGAAGACTTTTCATTCGCTGACATGGAACCAGAGAGTTGGGAGAATGTTTGGAAACCATGCAAAGCGAGAATGACCGAAGGAAATGCAATGGAAGAATTAAAAAGTACTGTTTTTTTTCCCTTGACCCTTATATATAGGGTACTTAGAAAATTTAAAACACCGCAGATTCATGCCACGATCTCCAGAAATTCACATCAAATCAACACAATTTTTGAGAAAAAAAAAATTACATAAAATCTCAAAAATTTATGGACTAAATTAATCATTTAGTCAAGATAAAAAAATATTTTACTAGGTTCTTCGACCACCTCGTCCGATACAAGACCCAAACTAATTAGACTCTAATATAGGGCTCAACCCCAAAATTAAACCTCTTAACACTCTCCTCCTTTGCCTGACCTGGAGGATCGAACATGTTACTTTGACATCTGTTAGCTCCATTCGAAGAGTTGCTATATATAACCGGAAGGCTACCAACTTGACTATTTCTTCCTAGTGAAGGAGTCGTTAGTTCTTCCTTTAGGTTTGTTATGGCCACCTCCCTCTTAGGTCAGTTTACTAAGCGGAGTCCACAGTCTTGTTCATTCAGTGAGTTAGTGATGCTGGTGATCCTCGACGCCCATTTGTCTCCCTCTCAACATCCTCATGAGGACCAGACAGACGATCAGATGCACCTCTGTTGTGGGCCAGAGCTAACAATCCCCTGATCTCCTCTAGAGTCGAGAAATGGTCAGCTCCCATCATCAATGAGTCAATGATTTGAGTGTTCTCATCTGCAGAAATAATCAAATGTCAGAAAAAATTAATAATGAATTTATTTAGTCAAAGAGGATCAAGTTTCCTCGTACCAAGGATCTGATCCACATGAAAGGCTCTCACCAAGAAGCGGAGGACTGATAGAAACTAGATGTTTTCCCATGCGAGGGATTTTGGTTTGCGAGACCACCGGGATAGGTTGTTGAGCCATCTTTTCACAGATCGGTGCAAGGGAAAGGACCATCGCACCAGGGGCACACATCCTCCATGTTGTCCATCTCACAATAGAGTAAAATTGAGTCAGATGACTCAACCGCTTTCTCTTACTCCTATACCCTCTATTTATATGAGCAACACATTAGACTTATTTTTCTCCTTCCGGTTTCTTCATAATGACTGACTAGCTTTCTCCCTCTGGCCTCTTAGCTATCACAGGCCAGCCCTCTTCCTCCAACTTCTTTTTTGCCATGGGTAGTCTACTCTCTGGATCCTTTTCTTCTTTGCATCCTTGGAAGGGCAGAGTTTTTTAGTTGAAATGTCAAATGCCTTCATAATAGCTGCCTCATTCATCACTTCTGCAAAAGTCTTTTTGCAGCTCGTCATAAGTATCTCCTTGTTGATAACCGATTGAATGATAGCAAATTGAGAAAAAGTGATGGAGAAGTGCTAATCACACCCTATGTATAGGGACTACTGGCAAAAAAATTTAGAAAGTTCAATTATTAAAAGTACTTGTGACACACCAAATAAGTCAATTTTTATATTTAATTCTTTTATTCTTATCATTACTATCACTTTCAGAATTAAGAGAATTAGATAATTAAATATGTATATCAGAAACATATTGAAATGAATCTCGAGGAATTCTCGCTTATAAACACCAAAGGATAGTGCATTGGGATAGTCAAAAGATGTAAAATCATGCGTCATTTTCTTTGGTCGGAACTTTGAGCCCACCGAACGGAAGCATAAACAAAGAAAGAAATAGAAGGAGCCCAATCAGAGGAATAGTCTTTCATGACAAGCTCCCTCAATTGATTTTGAAACTCCTCATAAAATGGCCAAAGCCCCTCACAGAACGCCTTTTTTGATCATTTGCAGAAGGCACTTTGTCCAAGCAGAGCTGCCCGTCAGAATATGGTGGTACGTTTCCTGCTTGACGACCCAATTCATCCTACTAATAGGAGGACCTTTTCTCAAAATTCTCTTTTGAGAAGGTTGACCGATGACTACTCAGTCGATCAAATGTCGGTTGGTTGACTAAAGACTTCCATCCAATCGAGTAATAAGATTATTAGGTCATCAGATGCCCCCCTTCATGCGGTTATGAGCACAAAATGGTGCTAAGATCAATTATGAATACGAAAGGGTGTCGAAGTCAATTATGAATATGAAAAGACGTCATAATATATTATAATGTCCCTATTAAAATAGAGACAAACATGTAATTTTACACTAGATACCCTTGAAATTTATAAATAGGGGACCATTTATACAATAAAGGACTACTAATTTACTCTTATCAAAACACTTGGGTTACTGTGTTCTCTCCCTCTCTCACCGTTTCTCTCGTTCGTTCTACGCTCTATACCTTGGGTGTGATTCACACGCAAACCCCACACCAAAAATAATGCCGACAGGGCAACACATTAGACTTGTTTTTCTCCTTCCGGTCTCTTCATGATGACTGACCAGCTTTCTCCCTCTGGCCTCTTAGCTATCACAGGCCAGCCCTCTTCCTCCAACTTCTTTTTTGCCATGGGCAGTCTACTCTCTGGTTCCTTTTCTCCTTTGCATCCTTAGAAGGGCAGAGTTTTTTAGTTGAAATGTCAAATGCCTTCATAATAGCCGCCTCACTCATCACTTCTGCAGAAGTCTTTTTGCCACTCGTCAATATCTCTCTTGTTGATAACCGATTGAATGGTAGGAAACTGAGAAAAAGTGATGGAGAAGTGCTAATCACACCCTATTTATAGGGACTACTGGCACAAAAATTTAGAAATTTCAATTATTAAAAGTACTTGTGACACACTAAATAAGTCAATTTTTATATTTAATTCTCTTATTTTTATCATTACTATCACTTTCAGAATTAACGGAATTAGAGAATTGAATATGCATATAAAAAACATATTGAAATGAATCTCGAGGAATTCTGACTTATAAACACCAAAAGATAGTGCATTGGGATAATCAAAAGATAGAAAATAATGCATCATTTTCTTTGGTCGGAACTTTGAGCCCACCGAACGGAAGCATAACCAAAGAAAGAAATAGAAGGAGCCCAATCAGAGGGATAGTCTTTACTGACCAACTCCCTCAATTGATTTTGAGACTCCTCATAAAATGGCCAAAGCCCCTCACAGAACACCTTTCTGATCCTTTGCAGAAGGCACTTTGTCCAAGGAGAGCTGCCCGTCAGAATATGACGGTACGTCTCCCAATTCATCATAATAATAGGAGGGCCTTTTCTCAAAATTCTCTTTTGAGAAGGTTGACCGATGACTATTCAGTCGATCAAATGTCGGTTGGTTGACTAAAGGCTTCCATCCAACCGAGTAATAAGATTATCAGGTCATCAGATGCCCCTCTTCATGCAGTTATGAACACAAAATGGTGCTAAGATAAATTATGAATACGAAAGGGTGTCGAAGTCAATTATGAATATGAAAAGACGTGATAATATATTATAATGTCTCTATTAAAATCGAGACAAACATATAATTTTACACTAGATACCCTCGAAATTTATAAATAGAGGGTCATTTATACAATAAAGGACTACTGATTTACTTTTAATAAAACACTTGGGTTACTGTGTTCTCTCCCTCTCTCTCTTTGTTTCTCTAGTTAGTTCTACGCTCTATACCTTGAGTGTGATTCACACGACATATCTGGATTCAACAGTCAGTAAACATATCTTAAAAATTAGTGGTTCTTCTAATCTCAAATTTCTACTTAATGTACTAGAAATATCACATAATATTTATTATTTTCAAAATGTGTCTTAAAGTTATTATAATATTAAATATCATTTAGGTTTTACATTAAATTCTTAAAATCACATATCCTAGACCTCAATCATGATGTTTTTCTAAGAAGGATGAGGAGCATCATACTTGCTCTTAATGTATCCCAGATCTTTTGGACGTCCTACCTTAAATTTTTAAAATTTCATTTAACTTTTCTTATTTATAGTGGTTTGGTCATCGTGGAGATGTATTTGGGCTTTTACCACAAAAAAACTATTGTGTGTCCCTTGGCTTTTTGCCACCCTTGTCATCACAGTCTGTGATCTCAAGGAAAGTCACTCTCGACTAGAGTTATAAGGAGGGCAAACTGCGTCACTCGGTCCCGAGTAGTCGAATTTTAATATTCGACAATGGGGTGCTTGACCTCTCGCTTATCTTGAATGCTTTCCATTGACAACTTGATTCGACCTAGGGTGCTCAACCTAGCCTGTCACTCGATCATGGCCAGTCTGCCTCGTGCATTTGACTTACCTTGCAGTCACTCATGGTCGCCTATCATTAATGTCCGATCGGGGGGTGACTTCCATCGATTGATGTGTTATAGACCTTCTAATTCTAGCTTGTTTGGACCGTCAAATTTATATTAACCTGGATGGTCGCTTTTCAGCTACACAATGTGTAAGAGTTTGTGTTTTTCTTTTGATTTCAATTTTAAAGATTGTTCAATCACCTAATTCTCTTATCTCAGGGTGTTCACTTAGGTAACAACTGCCCCCTAGCCCTACCTCATGCTATCAAACAATATCAAAGCTCCTAATGCATGTTTAGGGAAGGATTAAAATAGCCAACCTAGCACTGCCATTTGCTTAAGTTTTTTATTACGTATCCTGAAGCAAGCCCTGCATGCATGCCTTCATTTGGCGGAATCTTAGCTTCATGCAATCTTACACCCTTACACGTCGCTCCCACCCGCTTCCTACCCACGAAATAAAATAATTATGATGTTATATATATTATTTATGGATAGAAATATCATATCATCATAATTTCACTTATATACGACATGACTTTTTCATGCATTGTCATCCGCACAATAGACCTGAGCGTTTTGCGGAATGGGCTTCATCGGGCTTTGACTAGTTCAGAGAAATTTGTCTATTTATCTGTAACAACTCTGCCTCAGAGGTGGAGCTACACATGCATTAAACTTGTAAGCTAATTCATACATACCACATAATTTTCATGCATTTACATATATGACGCCTAAACTTTCATATGTGCATATATAACACTCAAATCTTTAGCATTACTCAAATCATACCTAATAAATTTTTAGATTTTTTGTTCAGGGTTGGGGGGTTGGGACGGGCTTTGAATATAAAATAAGAAAAAAAATATTACATCTGGACTCCACTCGTAGAGCTACGTGCGGAGTCCAATGAAATTACGCCGTGGAGGTGGTCGACCCGGTAATACAAGGGAATATTTCCCTCGTGTTATTCATGTGTTATTATGTGTTATTCATGTGTTATCATATGTTATTAAGGTGTTATTGTGTTCTGGGAATATTCCCAATGTTATAATAACACAATAACACATCAATAATGCTTGAATAACATACAATAATACCTGAATAACATGAGGGGAATATTCCCTTGTATTACCGCTCCGATCACCTCCACGGTGTAATTTCATTGGACTCGTAATATTTTTTCTAAAATAAGAGTGCATTTATATTCAGTACCACCTAATTTTTTATATTTTATATATCTATTTTTCTTTATTATCTTTATAAATAAATACTCCTTGAATAACATCCTATTAATGTTTTAGCTACGTTTCACGCACCCATAAACTGTTTATATTTAAAATCATTTTATATAGTATATTAATATAAGAATATTATCATCTACGAATATGGTGGGTCAATTTTACATTTTTTTATAATAAGTAGAGAGACTTAATTTTGCACGATATGAGGCATTAAAATTTCACAGGCCAAGCCAACCAGAGGGGAGGAATGATTTAATTTTAACGTTATGATGCTCAAAACGTAATTGAAAAATTTGCATACCTACACACGATTCTTATGTATTTACATATCTAACTCTCAAAATTTGATATTTACAATTGCTTAAGAAGTTGAAATAGCAGTATTTTTAATGTGATAGAAAAGTTTTTGCATTGCAATTGATGCGTGCTGGAAAATCCGCGGCGGTAGAGCAACAAATTATTGTCTTAGCGTTGAGCGGCGGTAGAGCAACAGATTATTGTCTTAGCGTTGAACGAGAATTCAACACGCACACAGATGAAGAGAAACAAACAATGATGACTGCAGAAACTTTTACGTGAAAACCCGGAAAGGGGAGAATTCAGCACGCACACAGATGAAAGAGAAACAAACAATGATGACTGTAGAAACTTTTACGTGAAAACCCAGAAAGGGAAAAAAACCATGAGGTCTGACCCAATTGCGAGAATTCACTATTGATTGATGATTATAAAGATCCCTTGTCCCACAAACGGGAAAGTGTTACTAGTTTTTCAAGTTATAACGTTGACTGACGGCGTCTAGTTAGCGGTGGTCGACGGAGGTCGGCAGTGATCGACTGTAATTAACAAAAGTCAATGACGGTCGGTGGGAGTCGACGGAGGTCGGCGGCGGTAGACAATAGTCGATCACGGTTGACAGAGGTCAGCGGTGATTGGCGGTGGTCAACGAAGGTCGGCGATGACAGAGATGGTGTTGGACTTGAGCTATTTCTCAAAGTCTCAAGTTCTCTCTCAAGCCTCCCAGCTCATGTGAGGGGTGAGACTCTATTCATAGTGGTTTTGGGTGCAATTCATGCATGAGTATAAACCATTTTGATCGGACGACCTGTAGAGCTTCCCTTAATCAAATAATGTTTGATGGACATTTGAGTGCCTTAACGATGTCAGAATTGAGCAATCTTGAGCTCGTTGGATTCGTCTTGTCGAGACGCTCGATAAAAATATAGGCTCAATAGATTCGACATCCGTTTGACCTTTCAAATACCTCCAGAAATCCCTCAAAAGTGGTTTAATGATTTGATATGGGCTTCATCTGACTCATATTGGAATAGTTTTTATATCACTGGATCTTTCTCATCGAGCCTGTCATTTTGACTATAAGTTTACTGAAATCGGAGCTCTGGATGACTTTTTATCAAGATTTGAATATTTCTTGCTTAAAATATTGCCTCGAGATTCTTGCCATATGTTGAAAATTTGTTGGTTGCATATCAACACTTATAACACGTTGGTTTCATAAACTTATGCATGAAAATATGTGTTTTATTAAAAAAAAAAAAAAGATAACGATGATGTTATTTTGATGTGATGTCAAGGACATGCATGTTAATATGTGAATACATCAAGAATTGTGTGGCATGTTTGTACCTGCAAAATATTTTAGTTGTTTCCAGGACTGGAGTGTAATAAATGGATTGTTGAATTTACCTAAATATAAAGACAAATGCTTTTTCTTTATATATTTTTTTAACTTTAGAAAAGAAATTACATTATAACTTCAGAAAAAAAATCACATAAATTTGAGGCAATATTTCACTTCATTGTACATAAAGTGTACAAAAAGGTTCCTTGATTTCTCCTCAGACAAAGAAGAGGTTGAAAATTAGTTTTAACCTAATTTCTTCATAATTTTTATTTTGAGGCATTTACATAAATGCCAACCAATTCCTATGTAGAAGAGAGTCTAGGCCTAAACCTTGCCTTTTCATACATTTAAAGTACACCAATCTTTTAAAACCATATAAAAAAAATCATTATTTTAACTTTTATAAAGTAAGTATAATATATTTAGAGAGAGAGACGAGCGAACTCGCACGTGCACACAGGTATATTGTTGAATCCTTTTGGAATGTAGGGTTCGTTCTTTTCGTGGATGCATACAACTCTGAAAAGACCCGTTAAGGGTAAAGAATATGATGAGAGAGAGAAGAGCGAGATGTACTGAGAGTAATACGTGTACGGCTAATTATCAGAGGAATGAGTTCATCTGAAGTTTGTTTCATTATCAGCCATTTTGAAAAGGGTTCTTCCCCAACCATAATCGGAGGAGAGAATCCTCTATAGACTATAGAGAAGCTCCCCCCTTGATGTTATGTGCTGGCAATTTTAATGTGAATTAGATTCGTGGTGGCAAACGTATTCGAGACGATCACCATCTCTGGCATCTTCGAAAGACTTTAGTTGTAAATGCTCCGTGGCGCCCTTAATGAAGGTTCAAAAAACTTTTATTCTAGTTGCCCAATGGCGTCATTAATGAAGGACTGATAGATGTCTCCATCAATCACTCTAATTTCTTCTGATAGTTGGCTTTGTTAATGCTACCTCACTTTGGTCACCCTAACTGATAAACTAAGTTCAGCCACTTCAACAGGTGAGCTTAGTTCATCCAATTTGGCAGGTGAGCTCAGGTTCAATCATTTTGGCTAGTGGGCTCAGTTCGGCCACTTCGATAAGTCAGCTCAATTTTTTACTGATCAGCGTTTCCTTCGTTCAGCTATTTGTGTACACGTATAAACGAATGTCAATTGATTCTTTCTTATAAACTCTGATATTAATTGTAGTTGGAATAATCCTCAGACTTCTTGTATCTGTTTTTCAATATGTAAATATATGGATAATTTTGTACTTTTCTCTGTCATATCTGTCGAAACTTTGGCACGTGTGAACAATGTAAATCCATAAAATTATTGGGTACAACACATAAAGAAACAAGATTATTAAATTTTATTAGTATTTCAAAAATTAAATTTGACCCAAAGTTTAAAAAGTTAAATTTTGAAATGCTTGCACTCCGATTTATGATTAAGAGAAGGGTCTCGGAGAACGAATTAGATGACATTAAAAAATGAACTGTCCCGAGTCCAAGTAGGCTCAGATCATAAACTTAAAAGTATACTAGAAATCTTTGAAATATATTTAGGGAGACCAAAATATATTTGACAAGTGTATGATGAAATTGAGTGCCTCGACAAGGCGAATCGAACAAGCCAAACATAATTGATTTTGACATTGTCGTTAGGGCATTTAAATGCTCATAAAACATTACTCGATCAATGAGCTAACTCTGGGTTGTTCGATAAAGTGGTTTGGATTCATATAATATTGACACATTATGTCTTTCAGAAAATCTTCAAATAAACCCTCACATTCTCTATGAAAATGGGACCTGGACCTGGAGGAGAAAGTTGAAGGAGCTACATCGTCGTCGACGGGCCACTATTGCCCAGCCTCCGCCACCGTTGATGTAAGATCATCACTATTGCCGTTGGGCTACCATTATGGCCACCACCAAACCTCCGCTACCTAACCATCCTTGCCGTCACCGCTACTTCTAATGTTGGCATCAGACTTTCTAGCACTCGACCTCTACCGTCTACTTTTCTTTACGACAATATCGTCACCATTAATTCCTTAGCTTTTTTTTTCACTTTCCAAGTGAGTTATGTCCTAATATTGCTTCCGACTATCCAAGGGTCGGTAAATTCTAATAACTTACATCAGCATGGTGGAATCATTTCAATTTTCAACTTGGCTAGCCCCGTAGTTTTTGGCCCTTCAAGTTTTTCATGTAAAAATTCTTACTTCTTTTATATGAGTTTCGGTTTACTTGTGTGTATGTTGTATTTTCGTACAATATTAAGACTTTAATATATCACTTTATTATCAAATATTTTTGGACATGCAGCAAAAGTGAACCAAATAAATCAAAATTAACTTTCTAAAAAAAATCAAATAATAATACAATTCATTTAAGTTTGATTTTAGGTAATATTTAATTAATTTCGTTTATTTGTAATTTTATTTGATTTGATTAGCTTAATCACCATAATTAGTTGAACCGACCAATTAAACACTCCTATTTAAAACTTACAAAAGGAAAAATTAAGAATGATAAATGAACTCTCCAGATGATGATGGTAGAATATGGAAATGATAAAATAGTGAAAAATGATTTAAGTAGTATTTTTTTTTAGAAGTAGGATATAATTGCACAAAATAATTAACTAGAAATAATCAGTTAAAAAAGAATTAAAAAAAAAAGAAAACTATTACATAATAAAAATTAACAATCATATAACAAAAAAAAAAAAGAAAAAAAAAACAAAGAGTGGAAATTCATAAAACATACAAAAATCATTAAAAAATGCATGAAACTTACCATGAGCAACGCTTTGAATTTAGCTCGAAGATTGTTAATCACTCAAAAATTGATTCGTATTTTGGTTCAGATCGAGATTAGTTGAAATAAATGAGCCGAGCTACAAGTTAAAATTTTTTATCAAATTTTTTTCGAGTCAATTTTGAGCCGATCCAAACTCGATTTAAAATTGGATTGTTAACAACCTAATTATGGAAAAAAAAATTACATCAAGAGTCCTGATACAAAACTGTATCAGGATTCTAATCACAATGTGCTGCCTGTACGGTCCGGTTCCGCCATGCATTATACTTGATGCGTGCTAGAAAATTCATGGCAGTAGAGTAATAGATTATCGTCTTAGCTTTGCACGAGAATTCAACACACACTCAGATAAAAATTAATCAAGCTGTGATCACACTAGAAGTTTTTACGTGAAAAACCTGTAAAAGAGAAAATCCACGGGGTCTGGCCCAATTGTAAAAATCAACTATAAGTTGATGATTACAAATGCCCCTTGTCTCACAGGCGGGAAAAGGTTATTAGCTTTCCACGTTATAACGTCGGCTGATGACGTCTAGTAGGAGGTGGTTGACGGAAGTCGGCAGTGATCGACGGTAGTCGACGATAAGATGACGATCGGCGGGGGGGGGAGGAGGTCAGCGGTGG
>NW_018164464.1:2063962-2066272 GCF_001263595.1 Phalaenopsis equestris
CAGTCGTTAACGGTCGGCGATAGTTGACAGACGTCAGCGGTGATCGGCGGCGTTCAACGGTGTCCGACGGTTGTCGACAGAGGTCGGCGGTCGTTGTCGACGATCAGTGGTGGTCGACGACGATTGACAATGAAGAGGATGATCTTGGACTTCAGCTCCTTCTCAAAGCCTCAAGTTCTCTCTTAAGTCTCCTCCCCCTTTCATGTGAGGGGTGAGACTCTATTTATAGTGTTTTGAATGCAATTAATGCAGGAATATGAACCATTTTGATCGGACGGCCCAGAGAACTTCCCTTGATCAGATGACGTTTGATGGACATTTGAGTGCCTTAACGATGTCGGAATTGAGCAATCTTGGGCTCGTTGGATTTGTCTTTTCGAGACACTCGATTCAACTATAAACTCGCTAGAATCGACATCCGTTTGACCTTTCAAATGCCTTCGGAAATCCTCTAGTAGTAGTTTAATCACTTGATATGGGCTTGATTTGACTCGGTTTGGACTACCTTTGATATCATCAGGTTCATCTTATTGAGTCGGTCAGTTTGACTATAAGTCTGCTGAAATCAGAGCTCTGGATGGCTTTCTATCAAAATTTGAATATTCGTGCTCAAAATATTGTCTCGAGATCTGTCATACTTCGAGATTCGTGCTGAATGATGATAATTTATTAATGACGTATCAGTTGCCCCTCTATTTGTGGACGAGATCTTTTTTATCATCCGAAAATATTTAACTCTGAAGCGATTTATTCTTATCATCGTAGTGTCATGATATATATATAACTTGCATGCTTGGCCCGCGTGCAATGGCAAAAGTAATGCATTCGCTACAAAACAACCTAGCTTTTCTACACTAAAATTAAGACGTTTCATTAGTCTTAAGAGTTAAGAAGATATATTAATTTATTAATTAATAAAATAAACAGAAGCCAAATAATAAGATAATGATAAGAAAAATAAAATAGAAAAATAAAAAGTTTTATTTTGTAACAATTGTTTAATCTTTCTTCTCCCTTTCAAGCACGAGCTTATGGGAAATCTGTTGTGAAATTAGCGGAATAAAAACAGGAATAAAAACAGGTGTGTCTTTTGAAGTTTGTTAGATATGGCTCATATCTAGGGAAATTGTTAGATATGGCTCATATCTAGGGAGTTGGAGTTTCTTTTGAAGAGGTGTGTCTCCTGGTGAAAAGGAGTGTCTCTTGGAATAAAAACAGGAATCGACACAAATCAGAAGAACACAGAGATTTAACGAGGTTCGGCAAAGAATTGCCTACGTCCTCGGGAGCGAGCGGCGGTTTCACTATTTCAGAGAAGTTCAATTACATCCCATAGGGTTTCCCATATAAATAGACATATACAAACCCTCAGATAAAATTACAATCACGCCCTCGCTCCTCCCAACCCCCTTTATTCCAAGAGACACTCCTTTTCACCAGGAGACACGCCTCTTCAAAAGAAACTCCAACTCCCCAGATATGAGCCATATCTAACAATTCTCCACCTTGGCGAATATCCAACACCTTAGGAGATATGCATCACAATTACAATCACGCCCTCGCTCCCCCCAACCCCCTTTATTCCAAGAGACACTCCTTTTTACCAGGAGACACACATCTTCACCAAGAAACTCCAACTCCCTAGATATGAGCCATATCTAACAATTCTTCACCTTGGGGAATATCCAGCACCTTAGAAGATATGCATCACTCGGTATATGTGCCTACCAAACAAATCTCCGCCTTAGTAAATATTCAGCCCCTTTAGGAGAAAATCTCCACCTTGCGAATATCCTGCCCCTTAGGAGAAAAAATCTCCACCTTGCAAATATTCTGCCCCTTAGGAGAAATATCTCATGGAGTTTCTTTATACCAAAGTGGGTTGGGCAACCAAACCATCTAACCTGGCTTGGTCAAAGTTCCTGTTGCATTTTCACCATATGATTGTAGATATTATCTGCATTTAACTTTCCTTTCATCAAAGTCAGTGCACCCTTTACAATTCTGATGGTTTCCCTATTCTCATCTGCCTTAGGGATAAAACCATTCATATGTAAAGTACCCATGGAAATCAAATTCTTCTTCAGATCTGGAACATGCCTGACATCACATAATGTTCTAATAACATCATCATACATCTTAATTCTGACTTTACCAATACCAGCAATATTGCAACGTCTATTATCACCCAAATAGACTGAACCAAAATCAGATAACCGGTATGAGGTAAACCACTCCCTGTTAGGTGTTATGTGATAAGAACATCCTGAATCAAGAATCCATCCATCCTTTAACTGAGTTGTTGTAACT
>NW_018164464.1:2067232-2088199 GCF_001263595.1 Phalaenopsis equestris
TTAATCCTGCACCGTATTTTCTTGCCTTGCTTCGAAAAACAAAAGAAAATACTCCGCAAATAAATTCAGAGAAACCTGAAATTTTCTTTGTCAAATGCAACAACTATTCCGCGATTCTCCTGTGATTCGTGAATCAAATTTTCCCACGAAGCACTTTTCCTGTTCGTACCAGTACCTCGGCCAATTGTTGTTTCCGCGAGCCACGAATCCCTTCGCACCTGTTCGAGGAATATCTCCACGAAACTCCTGTTCACGAAATAATCGCACCTGCTCGCCTCTTGCACCCTGCCGAACTCCACCTGTCGCAAAATTTCCTGCGACGAACCGACAAATTTAACTGGTCGAATTCCTCAAATTTTCCGCAAAACAAAGCTCCTGTTCGCGGTGGATAGCCTCTGTTTCCCACGGATTGTTGAACCTGCCGAACTCCTCTGTTTTCTGAAACTGTACGACTGTTCACGAACCTTCTCCTTGCAGTCCTCAGAGCTTCCAGCAAATTCCTTTTCTTCCTTGCCTCAGCCTGCCTTACCGGGACTAGCTTCCAGGAATTAACCCCTAGGGAAATTCCTCTGGCAGGAATAACTTCCAGGCTAACTTCCAGGAATAAAGGAATTAACCCTCAAAAGAAAAGGGAATATTCCCCTAGTGCAAAGATTCCAGGGTTCTTTCTCCCAGTTTCGCTCCAGCCAAGGGAAAAGGAATGTTCCTATTCCTTTATTCTTCCCTTCCTTCCACCAGAAATTTCAAGAAAAAAAAAAATTCAAGAGAATATTCTCCTTTATTTCTTCTTTCCTGCGTGTGGCTGCGTTTTCGTAACCGCCCGGATGCCCTTGTGCGCTTCTTGGCCCCCCAACCCCCGAAAGCCGCCGAACCGTCTGCCTCAGTTGCGAAGGAGGTGTCGAAAAGGCTCGCGAACTCTTCCTTCCCGCGCGATTCTTCCTCTACACCTTTTCTCCTCGCTCGCAGACCGCTCTAACTGCCTGGGTCGCTGAACCCCTGTCGCGCGAAACCCCCTCTGGCGTGAACTCCGAATTCGCCGAACTCCTGACAGAAGCCCCAACCGCGTCGCTGCCTGCCTCTGCGAACTTCTGTTCCGAATTGTCGCAGGAACTCCTTCGCAGTCGCGACGATTCTCAAAACGGTCGGCGAACTCCTCTGCCTTGAGACTGAAATCTGGATCCCGCTGCCTGTCGCGAACGATCGACTGCCAAATCGTCCAAACATCTTTCTCAAATCTGTTCTTTCTTCCTTCACGTGCCGATCTCCTCCGCCCTAGAACCTCAAACATGGCTCTGATACCAATTGTTGTGTAATCCCTTTAGAAAGGCACGCTTGGCCCGCGTGCAATGGCAAAAGTAATGCATTCGCTACAAAACAACCTAGCTTTTCTACACTAAAATTAAGACGTTTCATTAGTCTTAAGAGTTAAGAAGATATATTAATTTATTAATTAATAAAATAAACAGAAGCCAAATAATAAGATAATGATAAGAAAAATAAAATAGAAAAATAAAAAGTTTTATTTTGTAACAATTGTTTAATCTTTCTTCTCCCTTTCAAGCACGAGCTTATGTGAAATCAATTCTTTTTGGTTGCTGCACAACCTAAAGCAGCTATGTAAATCAGAAGAAACATGAAGCTGCTTAGATGTGCTCTTTCTTTCAAGCCCAGGCTCGCTAAGGCAAGCTACATGGGCATATGAATATGGAGAAAATAGTCTGCCCAGTCTTAGCAGATTCGGCTGATCATCCGCCGAGTATAATGCTGTAAGTATGACTTAATTGTAATTAAAACTTAAAAGTAATTTAGTCTTTTGACTTTATTTAGTTGTATGTCGTAGTCCTACTCTAAATAGTGTGAGCTATAATCCTTAGCTTTTCTCTCACATCCAGTACTGGTGAAATCTTCATTTCCATTGACGTAGGCGAATCAACTTAACGCGAACCACGTGTATTATTGTCTTTGATTGTTGTTGCATGAATTTTTATGCTTTTGCATTGTTTCACATAATAAGTGACAACAAAGCAACGGGTTTGTGATTGGACTATACTTCTGCATTGTTTCACATAATAAATGACAACAAAGGTTCCGGCCCGTGTTTGGATAGTAGTTGAGAGTAGGCCACAACAAATCTGAGTGTTATTTCCTACAGCACATTGGCTCGGGTGCTTTGATTTAATTTTTGAGGTTCGGCGGCGGTTCCGACGGTTGTTCAGTAGGGCTAGGCGGATGGACTGATACAGGCGGATGGACTGATACAGCCGAAAGTTCGCCGGAAAAAAAATGGGAAATTTCTGGAAATTTTTTCTAAAAAGTAAGGCAGGTTTTCCAAATGCTTCGCATAGCGGGGAAAAAAAGAAGGAAAGTGCTTCTATGTGGCAAGCTTCTCAGAAAGGGTTATGGAAAGTAATTAAAAAACAACTTTCCTTGTGGCCCGAAAAATTTTTAAAATGGAAATTTCTGTTAAGGCATTTCGTGAAAATCATTTCGAATTTTAAAAAAAATAAATTTTTTTCGGGTTTTTTTTTTTTGTTGTTGTTTGTTTTTTTCTTATTTCCAATTATTCTGTTTGAGAAATTATTTTGTGAAAAATATTTGAGAGTAAAAAAAAAAAGAATCATAACATGATTTTAGATTCTTCAATGCTCACTCGATAGTGAACAAGTCAATTATGCTTCTCATTAAAATCGATGTGATGAACTTTGAAGGTTAAGAAAACTTTGACATGTCGCGATTGTTGGCATCAATGTTAGATGTAATGTTCAATGGGTGTCTATTTAAACAGCACGAGACTGTGCCCACCCAACTTCCTGTCGTCGAAGGCATCCAATAAGACCTCCTAGTAAATACCTTGAGCACAAAATCAGGACCGGCACCAACTTGACCGTACATGGGAAAGTTCATTGTAAGGTGTGTTAGCCCTAAATCCCGACATATTTTACATCTATTCTAATGCTGAGAGACTAAACTCCATAAATCTGGAGACTTTTGAGACCAAGACTAGTTGCCAAGATCTCTCATGCACATTTTTTGAAATTTTGGGTTTGGACTCAATTCACCTCTTGCGTGGTCCATTGTCAACAATAAAAAAATGAGAGATCATAATAGTCAATATTTGAACAATATTGTTGTTTTTGCTAAAAAAATGTCATTTATTACTAGCTGTTGAGAAATTTAGGGCGAAGAAAAACAGAAATCGATACAAAGCTAGAATAACACAGAGATTTAACAAGGTTCGGCAAAGATGCATACGTCCTAAGGAGCATAACGACGAATTTCACTATTTCAGAGGAGTCTAGTACATACCCATAGGGTTACATATCATATATATAGATAAAACACCTACAGATAAAATTACCAACACGCCCTCGCTCCTCTCAACCCACTAAATTCCAAGAGACACTCATTTTTATTCTAGGAGACACACCTCTTCAACCAAGAGACATATCTCTTCACCCCAAGAGACACTCCTCTTCATTCGAGGAGGCACGGCTCTTCAATTCCAAGAGACTCCAAATTATGGTATATTTGCCATGTCTAACAAATCTCCACATTAGCGAATATTCATTCCCTGAGGAGAAATACATATGCCTAACAAATCTCCACATTGGCGAATATTCAGCCTCTTAGGAGAAGTAATCTCTACCTTGGTGAATATTCTGTCCCTTAGGACAATCACATCATGGAGTTTCTTACACCGAAGTGGGTTGGGCAACCATGTCGTCTAACTGTTGCAAAAATTCAACAAGTCCAAGCAATGCAAGAACTTGTTGATATTACCTGGCTTGGTCAACATATCTGCTGCATTTTTCATATTATAATGTTTCGTAGCTCGCAAAGCTTTCAAAATCCCTTGTTGTGCCAACAAATTTTTTACCATTGTTTCCCACAATCTGAAGTTCCTCGTTCCATCGAATTTTACTATCTCGAATTTTACACCAGAAAGTGCTATTTGAATTAATCCTGCAGTGAACTTTTCCAGCCTTATGTCGAAACAAAAAACACACCATAAATAAATTCAAGAAAACCTGAAATTTCCTGTCAATTGCTGCAATTTTCCTGAAATTATGCTGTTAATCGGGAATCAAAATTTTCACACGAACCACTTTTCTTGTTCGCGTCAACACCTCGGCTAAACTGTTGTCACGGTTGTCCCACGAGCGAAACCCTTCGCAAATTACCTTCGCGAAACCACTATTCGCAAATAGTCGAACCTGCTCGCTACGCCTGCACCTGTCAAACTCCACTTGTTACAACTCCTCATGCCGCAACTCCTGCGACAAATTTGTGAACTTGGTTTACTGAACTCCTCTTCTCTGTGAAACTGGCGAGCTCTCGACTACCTCTTCTCCTGAAGCCTCGATCCAGAATTCCTTCTGCAGCTCGCTTGGGCCGAACCAAACTCGTTGTCAAATTCGTGAATACCGTGATTCGCTCGCTTTTGTTCCTACTCCGAACCCCAAATTATCGGAATTTCTTGAACTCCACCTGTCGCAATTTTTTCTGCGAACCAAAAGAGCAAAAGCCGTCTCTGCCCGTCGTGCCTACGGCGTCGCCTCTACCGCAACTCCCGAAGCAAAACTCGTTGAATTGCCGCAGCCCTTTATTTGAACTGCTTCGCACATGTTCGTTCCCCCGAGCCCAATTCATCTACCTTTCGCCTCTGACCTTTCTGCGCCTCTTGGAAGAAGCCCTCTGTCGTGAACTATCGTCGAAGCCCGTCTGATCACTTGCGATGCCAAACCGCTGGGTCGAAATTGGAATTGCCGCCCGAATTGCTTCATAGTAACTACACATGAACTCCTGCAATTCGTCGTCGAAGAATTTCACTGGAAGTGTCGAACTCCTCTCGATCTCCTCTGTGCATTGTTGTTCACGAAACTGCCCCCACTGCCTCGCGTGAACTTCCTGTCGCTATAGGCCTTGCGAGAACAACAGGAACTCCTTCCCGCAATCGCGACGATTCACGATCTCGGTCGCAAACTGCTCCCCTTTGGGCTGAAGAACTCTGAACCTGAAGCCCTTAGCGCGAACTCGTCTGTCTCGCAAAGGCTGAACTCTGCATCGCACCATGTTCTATGACGAACTTCTCGATCCTCAGCTCGAACCTCGAACCTTGCCTGTCGCCTGCGAAAGACGCGCAGAAGATCCTGTCACTATCCTTCTTCTCCGCAATCCAAGGCGAGAACCGACGAAGCCTCTTCCCGAACTTCGTCTGTGCCCTCGACCTGCCGCAAAACCACCTGAAGAACTGTCTTCTTCGTTGAACTGCCGCAGATCCTCGAATTTCGAAGTCCTAGCCAAACTTTTTTCTCAAATCTTCTTCCACTTCCAAGCCCCGATATTTTTCTTTCTTGCTCTAGAACTTGTCTCTATTACCAATTGTTGAGAAATTTAGGGCGAAGAAAAATAGAAATCGACACAAATCCAGAAGAACACAGAGATTTAACAAGGTTCGGCAAAGATGCCTACGTCCTCGAGAGCAGAGCGACGAATTTCACTATTTCAGAGCAATCTAGTACATACTTATGCACCCATAGGGTTACATATCATATATATAGATAAAACACCCACAAATAAAATTATCAACACACTCTCGCTCCCCCAAACCACTAAATTCTAAGAGACACTCCTCTTTATTCCAAGAGACACACTCTTCAATTCCAAAAGATTTCAAATTCTGGTGTATGAGTCATATCTAATACTAGCAATATGATAAAAAAAAACTATCTACAAAACCTATTGAATGTTAAAATCCATTTAATGCTTTTAGAACGTCAAACTAAAATTAAAATGAAGATATTTACTGTCCGATTAATTGAATAGCAACTTTTACTTTATTGTAATAACATTATCAAATTTCAGAACTCAATGCTTAAGTTTTCAGGAACACATATAATCAAGTTCTCTTCTGCAAGAATGTTGAATTGAAATTGTAAAAGAAATTACTCATTTATATAAATTTAAGAAAAAAACAACTGCAATAGGAAATAAGAAAAATAAAACAATGTAAATTTAATCAAAGGGTTTTTCGATGATTTGCATGTTACACAACAACTGATTATCCTTTCTTCCTTAAGATATGTGCATGATCTCTCCCCACTCCCATTTCTACAACCGACACATGAAGCAACTATATGTCTGTCGGCCAAATACTTTCGGCCACCGAATCTATGGAGGAAGACATCAAGCATGATGCTTCATTTTGTCCAAACAAACAACGACAATGGCAAAATTTGAAGGGGATTTACAACATATCACCTAAAACTATTGTCAGGCGCAATCATGAATCTCTCTGCAGCCATATCCAAAGCTCGTCGGCCGTCTGATCCTAATCTCGAAATCCACAACGACAAAAACTCCTTACTGGTTGAAACGACTGATGTCATTTTCCCTTGAAAAATAAAAAAATTCCGGAGATCAATTTGTCGGTCAACCATATCTAGTAGTGACTAACTCCATTGGTCAACCATTTTCTTGGTTGACCAAGTTTCCAACAGACGTGCAAAGAGTTCCTCAAGCACCCTTGGAGTCTCACAACATCCCACTATCTCTCTCTAGCCTCTTCTACCCAGAAGATGGTAGCCTCCTTGCCACTGACAAAGAAGACGACAAACTAAACGATGAATTCTTCTTCAATGATTATTCCACTCGAGCAGACAATGAGTACATTGATGTTCTAATCTCCAAAGATAGCTTTTTGCTCTATGACAAAAAATCTATATGCTCCGCGACAAATTGAATCCTTCAATTGGATTCTCAAGATGAATAATGTGGAAAGGCATCTCAATCATGACGTCATGGATCAACTTTGGTGTCTGCGACTACTTTATGAAAAGCTCCAATGGAAGTTGCGACTACTTTACGCCAACCGACACACCCGCTCAATGAAAACCCGATCACTGCGCCTTCACCAAGCTCCAACAACTCGAGTTCCTGACAATGACCATCAATTTTGGCCAGCCGACAATCTGTCGCCCAATAGTCAACTCAATCGACCGACTATCAGCTTTGATCGACAAACCATCACACTCACCATCGATAAAGCCATTCTTAACCTTCTCGGATTAGCTTCAAAGTTACGAGACAACGATGCTTACCTTCTATCAGGCATGTCGATGTGCCTAACAACTTCCGCCCATGAGAAGGAGAATAAGAAGTACTCTTAAGCATATTTACCTAATCCACTCTTCAAAGGCAAACAATGGAAAATGAGAGAAAATGGGTTCTCTTACACTCGGAGTACTAATCAAACTACTTAAGCACATTAATTTTGGCGTGAAGATATGTGGAGAGCATAATCAATTATGTTGCAGATCATAAACATTGTGCTGGCTGACCATCCACTCAATTTCTATTTTTTGAGGCCTAGTGGTCAAGGCCTTTATTTTGTTTTTTAATCCCAGTCAGGTTCATCTCGCCTCAACAACATAGTTGTTGCTTCTTCCATTACAAATCTATGGCATCATTAGCTTTGTTATTCTAGAATTTATATTATATCTATTACAGCTAAAAATAACCGAAGTACATGCACTTCTATCTAGTTTTGTAACTCTTGTATGCTGGCTCAACACCACAAACTTCTATTTTATCATATCTCAATCACAATGTGATTAATGGTTTGAACTTGCACATTCTATTATATGGTGACCTTCCTCGATCATTTCTAGTAATGGATGAATAATAAATTTTGCTCTTTTCATGGGTATTATTCATCAATACAACTGTCCGTACATATCTAAAATGGCGTTTTTGAGAGAAACACTGTCCTATATTCAAAATGGTTAGCAATCTATTGCTTGAAATCCAATAGCCTCATCATTTATAGGTGGATACTCTGTTCATACTCAATTACCTTATAAACTTGATGCTATTTCTTGCAACTATAAGTATTTCTCCACATCAAATATTTGTTCAATCAGCTCCCTATTCTTGCTTAAGTTTTCCGGTCTTTCCATTAGTTGAAACCACGATTTAAAAATAAATTATGCCTAAGGCCGATAAGCTGTATTTATTAGATGTGCTCCTTTTTCAGAAAAGCTACAAGCATCATGATTCTAGCACCAGCACAACATTTATCTCTAGACATGCATTCGCTGAATTACACTTTCTATTATAAAATGTCCTCATTCTATTCCACTTCAGGTTCTTGTAGTTTAACTTTAATACTAGTATCCTTATGTGGGATTGAACTCTAACTCGACACAACAATACATTTATAATTCAACTTATGGTATCATTACAAACAAGTACTATTAATTAATCATCTCAAATCCTTTCTTATGCTGATATGTTTATAAATAAATCGGTCACCCATTCTTGCTTTTGAATCCTTGTTTTCATCAATCCCTTCTTCATTACCTGAAGTTCTTCCCGGACATCCTACACAAACTCGGTTTAAAATAGGTCTTCTCAAAAGAGGGAAGATTTACATACATAACACTCAATACTTAATATTTACATACCATAAATCTTATTTATATATCCTACACAAACTCGGTTTAAAATAGGTCTTCTCAGAAGAGGGAAGATTTACATACATAACACTCAATTCTTAATATTTACATACCATAAATCTTATTTATATTGCTCAATTTGTTTTCCTAGCAGAACTACTCTCCAACTGGCAACCTATCGTCCGACCGATTACTCCAAACACCACTGAATCGGACTCCTGCCTCGCGTAGGCCATCTCAAAAGAAGGAAGATTTATGTACATACCACTCAATTCCTGCATATTCATATGTTCATGCAGGTCTGACCAAATCATCTGTTCCTCCAAACAATATTTTTTACAAGCACTAGATGAACTAACATTCAAAAAAGACAATATATTCCATAAAGGATTGACATCTTGCAATGACAAACTCTGCAAGGGGTGTGAAACGATCATCCTCAGCCCTCTAAAAATTTAACACCTGGCAGGGACAAGCACTGTGAGGGGTGTAAGATGACTCGTCACTCGACAACAACAAGCTCCACAAGGGTGAAAAATGATTGTCAACGGGTGTTAGAACGTTTCGACACCCGACAATGACAAGCTCCGCGAGGGGTGTGAAACAATTGTCCTCAACCCTTTTAAAATCTAACATTCTGCAACGACAAGCTTCACAAGGGGTGTAAAAAGACTTCTTACCTGCCGTGACAATCTCCTTAAGGGGTGCAAAAGATCATCAACGGCTCATAGGACATTTGACACCCAATAGAGACAAACTTCATGAGGGGTGTGAAAAGATCATCCTCAGCCCTTCTAAAAATTTAACAGTTGAAAGTGACAAGCTCCGCAGGGGGTTTAAGAAGACTCGTCACCTGACAGTATAAGCTCTACGTGGGGTACAAAACGATAATCAGTGGCTCTTAGTACGTTTCGCCCGACAACGACAAGCTTCGTGAGGGGTGTGAAACAATCGTTCTCGACCCTCCTAAAAAATTAACACTAGATAGCGACAAGCTTTGCGAGAGGTGCAAGATGGCTTGTCACCCGACAACAATAAGCTCGGTGAGGGGTATATAGTTGTAAGACTCCACTCCGGGGCGAACAACTTTAGAACTCAACTCTGAGGCAAATAACTCCAGGACTCCACTCTGGGGTGAACGACTCTAGGACTCACCTCCAGAGCGAGCAATTCTAGAACTCTTTCCAGGATAGGCAAACGAACAAAGAACTTTGACAACCAATTTTTTCCTCCAATTGCCTACCTTTCATTCGATTGCTGATTTTTCCTCCGACGGCCGACATTTTCCTTCGACGACCAAACTTTTCGTACGACCGGCCATCATAATCTAATGACCTCCTTAGAAGAAAAACTCCAAAATGACAGATCTAACAAATGACGACAAAGATTTCCGAATTGAGCACGAAAAACACCTTATAGAGAGTATTATTTAGCAAATTATGTGTTCAATATTTGTTTAATCTATAATTTTTTTTTATTCTTATCACAATTGTTGTTATCAAAGAACAATAAAACTGAAGAACTTAATATATATAGTAAAAAAATGATCTGCATGGATTTCAAGAGAATATGTTGTTTGCTCATGTCAAATTGGCTACCCTTAGCCGATTTTGCCTTCGATGGAGAACTTTTCCCCCTGACGGATGACTTTTTCCCCAGACTAGCCACCAGAATTCAAAGACTCCCCCCAACAGAAAAACTCTAGAATGACAAATCCAACGGTCAATGAGAAACCCAACAAAACATACCAACAAAAAAAACTAAAATATCTTGTACCATTCTTTTAAAATAAAGGTATTATTGTAATTTACTTTTTGACCCTTCTATCATCTATAAATAGAAATACCCTTTCATTTAAAAGGGTTTTTTTTGACTCCCTTCACTTGTAATCTCTATTTTTAATAGAATAAAATGGGTTTAGGAGGCCGGAATTACCCCGATTTGTCCGGAGAGGGCAAGTCTTCATCTCCTATTCTCCTCCTCATTCTCTCTCTATTTCCTTCTCTTGAGTTTTTACGCTCTTATCCTTAGACATAATCCAAATGATAGAATTGAAATCAACAGTATGCAAATTTAACTTGGAAATTTTCACTCGCCTCATGATAAAATGTAAATATTTAATAATTGGGTGGTATGTACTTAAATGCCCATGAAAAATTCAAGTGGCCCTTGAAAATTTTAGTGGTAAATTCTTGGAACAGACCTTGAAAATTCTCGATTAAATACGTATTAATTGGTGGTACAGATGTAAATATGCTTAATTTTTTTTCTCCCGTGGTCGTTCTCTTTGATTTCTTATTTTTATTTAGTCAATGGTCGTTCTCTTTGATTTCTTATTTTTATTTAGTCCCACATTAGCGGTCTTTTTTCATTACTACTATAATTTTGTTTAAATATCAAAATCTATTAAAATTGCCCGTTTAAGGTAGGGCTGTCAAAGCCGTTCATTATTTGCGAACAGCTCATTTGCGGCTCGCTCGCTAAGTTAACGAGCCGAACACGAATAAAGATTTGTTCGTTTGTGTTCAACTAGTTTTGACTCGAAATACTACTCATAAATTATATATATATATATATATATTGATGAGCAGTATTTTTTAAAAAAATTAATTGACTAGAAGGTTACATAGATTTATAATCAGTTAAAAGTATTAATTAAGAAAATAAAAAATATTAAATTAGATTAAAATGATGTTTTAATATAAACAATAATGACATCTTATGACTACGTGACTGGGACTCATTTGTTCATGAATAACTCGTCGGCTCGCTGAACAAATGAGTCGAACACAAACACACTTGTTGAGTTTGAAATCGCTGAACAAATGAGTCGAACACAAACACACTTGTTGAGTTCGAAATATAAACGAGCCGAGCACGAGTTGAGCCTGGGCTCACTCATGTTCAACTGGTTTACACCTCTAGTTTAGGGTACGGTGGAATGTAGGCCTGGTGCCCGTGCTATGAAATGATTTTAAATATGAACTCGAAACGAGCTGAACACGAGCTGAGCCTGGGCTCGCTCCTGTTCAACTGGTTTACATCTCTAGCTTAGGGTATGGTGGAATGTAGGCCTGGGGCCCGTGCTATGAAGCGATTTTAAATATGAACTCACACAAACAATTTGATTAGACCTACTCAAGCTCATTTCAGCGATCGTTAAAAAAAACAAAATGAATCCGCCGAAAACTGCTTATACATTCTCAGAACCACAGAGGGGCGAGCAAATTGTGATTAGTGATTTTTTTTACTCATGTTATTGCATTTGTATGTATTTTTTCATTTTTAATATAAAAAAATAAAATTTGATTTATGTGAAATCGAACCGATTAAATAGAATTAAAATTCAGTTTGAGTGATTAGATTATGTTGAAGAATTATTTGGTGTGATTGATTGGATGTTGAACTTCGATTCATTTCGATTTATAAAATTTACAAACAAACTCAAACAAAACTAATCTCAGTACAAATAATTTTAAATGAGCCAATTAAAAACGGGAACTCGGCTAGTTTGGGCCGCTTTATACTAGTGAATAAAAGCAGGGTGAGGCTATCTTCATTATCTCGAGTTTATGTGGGCACGGAGGGCATCGCGGATAAAACCACCTTTCCACGTCGCTGTGGCTTGTCCACGTTCTAAATGCTCCAGGATTAGGTCTTCTACAACCATTCGAGGCTAGCCGGTTGGAACGAGACAGCGTAGAGATGGCAGTTCGCGGTGGTCGCGGCGAAGGTGGCTGCTGCCCGCCGTTGGATCTGATGCGGTCGGAGCCTATGCATCTAGTGCAGATAATCATCCCCATGGAGTCTGCCCACCTTACCGTCTCTTACCTTGGAGATATCGGCCTCGTTCAATTCAAAGATGTACGCTTCCATTTCTCACTTCCTTTCAGTATTTTTGTCTAATTGTTTCACCTTTCTTTTATTTCGGGCTACGATTTGATAGCTTAGTCACAAAATAAGCGGGGCAACCCTTTTTTGATGACGATGAAACAGGGTTGCAGTATATTACCCATCAAATGCTCCTGTTATATTGTAAAAGTGCCAAATTGTTAAGTGATAGGCGACCTGACTGGATGTTGGGGTTAGGAGTTATGGTTTCTGCGCAGTGCATGGCTTTCTGTTTTTTTAAGCTCTTATTGTTCCATCCAATCACACTTATCCTTTAGTTTAAGTTTGAGGTGATGGTCATTTATTAGTGGTAGGCTGTGTCTTGTGGAACATTTTGGAAAATCTGAATTTTGCCGATATATTCTTTGCTTTTGATTGTCCTTGTCAGCAATAAATAATTGTTGTGCTTAATTTCAATTATATTTTTTGTAAAGTGGAGAAATTGAAGCCATAAACTACCCCTTTTTTATATCCTGCACATCTGGAATTCGCTAAAGGGCATATTTTTATGCACGTCTAAGATTTTTGAATCTATCTACTTTGCTTTAGAAAAATTCTCCAACAATAGCAACAGTGGCTGTCTTCTTTATTCCTTTGCAACTTATAACACAAAAAAACGAGCTGAAGAATAGTTATAACATAGCACCAGCACAGTCATACAGTAACATACTGCAATCATACATTGTGTTGTTGAACAAATACCGAAAGCTGTAAAGGATTTATTTTTTGCTTCAATATTAGCATGTAGAATGAGTTTTAAAATATGTCTATTCCATGGAACAAATGACTGATGGAGGTTTTGAGCATTTGGCCACTAAAATTTTTAATAGGATTTCTCCCTTCCGTCATACGCATTATTTATTTATAGTTGATAAGAGGTGTTTTTCATTTTTTCATATAAGTGAGACGATTTATCTTATTCATGTTATTAGTCTTTTTTCAATAATGCCACAAGATGCATTGATACTTTATTAGAGAGGAATTCATCCTTTAACCTTTGCCATAGAAAATTATTCTGTGAAATAAAACTAAATACACGTTTTATTTGGATGAATGGCTAACTAATGCCTCTTTAAGATTTCAAAGTTGTACCCTTTGAAGAAAAAAAACGTATAATGAAAAATACCTTTCAGAAACTTCATGAATTTTAAATCTGATTTTATATTGTTGTTGACACTTGTGCTTGCTGGTTTAACAGTACTTATCTTTCTTGTATGGATAATTTATTTTCAAGATTGACCTTAAAACATAGCTTAAACTGTTCAAATTTTCCACTTTTATTTTAGTTCTTATTTGATTGGGTGTACTATTTAGTATAATTTATGATTCCATAATGAATTGTGTCGACCGAAACCTTTATGCATTTTCACATTAATTACATTGCTTTATATAATTGCTAATGTTTTTGACTTTGTGCCACTTTCTTTTCAGCTTAATGCAGACAAGAGTCCATTTCAACGCACATATGCTAACCAGGTAACTTATTTTCTAGTCCATGATTTCTGTTGTGTAAGATTATAGATTTATTATTAATATTTGATGATATCTTGATCAAACAAGGAAAATAAAACGTTTACTGTTTATTGATTGAGGGACCTTGAATCAAATGATATATTTTAGTTTTACATCAAAGATTGGGTCCCATGGAAACTCTTGGTCTTTTACTATTTGTGTTTTTTCACATTTTGAACTTTTATTTGAACAAAAAAGAGCTAATATAGCCTAGTGAAAAAGAAACATCTCCAGTAACGTACTTGTGATCATTTTGTTATTTTTATCTCATATTTTGTTTGTAACCATTAACGATTAGTGTCCTTCAGATTAAAAGATGCGGTGAGATGGCACGGAAGTTACGTTTCTTTAGGGAACAAATGTTGAAGGCTGGGATTTCTCCATCAACAACACCCATGACACGAAACAATCTTGATTTTGATGATCTAGAGGTATATGTTTTAAATGATGGTTATTGAAGCTTTTGTTTATTGTTGTGTTTACAAGAGTTCTTCATTACTTTTTATTTCATGTTGCCTAGATAAAACTTGGGGAGCTTGAGACAGAGTTAGTTGAAGTTAATGTAAATAGTGAAAAGTTGCAACGCACCTACAATGAGCTGCTAGAGTATAAACTTGTACTCGAGAAGGTAAGGTTTGTTTATTGCTAAATAGCATATAACAATAGTTTCTAAATTGGTCCTATGTGAAATATTAATCTTAAATGTTGCCTTTGCTTTTTAATATTTTGCCATGAACTGTTAGAGTAAAAATTTTTGCCTCAGAATGTGAATTTTGTATTTTATTAACAAGAATACATGTTGGTTTTTTTATATGAGATTATCATCTCAAGATGGTAACTCTGGTTGAAGTTGTATGCTGTTATGCAAGTATTCAATATGGTTGATAGCACATGCATTATACAATATGCGTATTTTGTAAATCTCCATCCTATTGATGGTTTGCATTAGTAATATTCCTATGAATATTATTGTTAAAAAGGCTAATTTCCATATGTTGATATATGGAAGGTTAAATTTGAAAATTATAAGAAAATAACTGTAGGTTTAAGGGCTTGTTTGGGATCAATTTTGTTTTTTGTTTTTTTAAACATTTTTGTTTATTGTGTTTTTTACATTTTTTTTATTTCTAAAAATAAATTAACTTTTTTTTGAAATAGAAACAATCTACAACAACAACCATACTTTAATTAGATAGCCACACGTGTTTTATTTCAAAATATAAAGAAAACAAAATAGAAACAAAAATAGAAATAAAAAATTAGAGTGATCCCAAATGGCTCCTATGCTTTACGAAGCTCAGTTGAGAGTTTTTTATTGTGGACAGGTGGGAAACTCACCTGCGCCTGCCTTTTCAACCTATTAATGTGCTTGGCATGGCAGTTTGCGGTTAAATCTCACTGAAAGAATTACTCCAAAAAAAAAGATGGAAACTGACAGAGAGAGAGAGAGTTTTTTTTAGAGGTTTGAGATGTTATCTCGACCCAGCCCAATTAAATCCTCTCATGGGGAAAGGGAGATAAAAACAGAGAAGGAGAATGAATTGTTGGCATGTTTGCAAAAGTGTTTAAAAATAATTTATGGAAAGCAGTTGGATATAGAATAGAGAATATAAAGGTAAAAGAGTGGCAAAAGGCTCAATTAACAAGGTTTGAATATGGCATTGCCTTTTTGGCCTTTTTTCCTTTTTCCTTCATGGAGGTTGAGCAATAGTCACAAATGACTGAAGGGATGCTCCACCTAGTTTCATTTATCATATAGGTGCCACCCCTTATGGAACTTAACAGGTTCTGTACTTATCAGTTTAGCTTAAAAGAAGGTCTGGTGCAAAATACGATCGAATTTTATTTAGTATTGCAATAATCTGCTACAAAAGCCGCGGTTTGACTTTCCTTTATCCTATAGGAGCACAACTAGTACAATTTGGCAACAAACAGGTTCAAGATCCAATTGTTTACTCTGATTAGGCCAACTTGAATTGATTGTGATGCAGGATTCATGTCCATTTGATCTTTCCATTGAGTCTGAAATCATTGAGTTCGTAATTAAAATGTTCCAATTCATAATTTTTTGCGGCTGGTCATAATTTTTATGCATTTTCTGTATTTGTACACTTTTGACTGGTATAAGGTATACTTTGATGGTACTTGCAAGCAAAATTTTCACATGCTATGATTGAAAATAATCTGAGTCACAGGTTCTAGAGAAGGTAGTCTAGTATATTTCTAACATACCTAACATTCAACCATCATAAGCTACGTTGGAAATTCTGGAACCATGCTATGTTACAATAAATCCAAAGCGAGGCTGGTAATGATGTAACTTACAATTAATGTCAGCAAAGATACTGATAATTTAGCATTTTTGATAGATTTTTAATTATTTTCTCGTTGGATTTGCTTATCCCACCCTTCTATAAATGAAGGGATTTATAATTTATACGCAATTTTGGCCATTGAATAAAATTTGTCTTATTTTGCTTTGAAGTCTCTTCTTCCTTCCAATTCTCTTCCTAGATGGAATGTTGTTGTTCAAGCAAGAGGAATGGTTTGTCTAGTTATTTTCTTGTTTTCTCTCTGCATATTTAGAAATTGTTTGATTTTGGGTTACATTTATTTATATATCTGAATATGAGTTATGTGGTTGATTTTTCTACTTTGGTTTTGCATATGCTGTTGAGATTTGGAATAGAATAACTTGATTCTCATTGATTAAAGAGGGGTATTTAAACTCAATTATAATGGACTCAAGTAAAAACAATCTAAGAAATAAAATCAGAATAAAGATAAAAAAGAAACTACATAATACAAAATAAGGGTCACTCGGTCTTTTCCTCAATGAAGCGTCTGTCAATCTCAACATATTTGGTATGATCATACTGGACTGGATTGTGAGCAATGCTGATAGCGGCGTTATTATCACAGAATAGCTGCAGAGGGACGAAAATTGACATATGAATTCACGGAGCATGATGCGTAATGAGAGTGCTTCATAGATTCGCAAGCACATGGATTGGAATTTAATTTCAACACTGCTCTGGATAACCACAAACTGTTTTTTGCTTTTCCACGTGACAAGATTTTCCCATACAAATGAACAAATATCTCGAGGTGATATGTCGATCATGAACCGACCCGACCCAATCATCATCTGTATAAACAACAATAGACCGAGAGGTGTTTCGAGAGAAAAATAAACTTGAGCCCGTTGTACCTTTTAAATAGTGAAGAATCCGGTGAACAACTTGGAGATCGTGCTCATAGGGGTCATGCATAAATCGATTCACTATACCAACTGTGTGAAATATGTTGTGAGGTAGATGAGTTTTTCTACAAGACTCTGGCTGTGAGTCCTGTTGACAAACACAACCTTGGAAATGTTAGATAATTTGTCATTGGGACCCATAGGGACAACCACGAGTTTGCATAAAAGAAGTTTGTTCTCTGTCAAGAGATCAACCACATATTTGCTCTGAGATAAGCAAATGCCTCGAGTTGATCGAGTCACTTCCATGCTTAAGAAGTGCTTGAGAGATGTCAAGTCCTTCATTTCAATGAATTTAGCAAGAATGTCTTTTAAGGATTCCATTGCTGGGAAATCATTACCTGTAAGAACAATATCGTCAACATAGACAATAAGAATAACTACCTGGTCATTGGAGGAATGTCGGAAGAAGATAATATCATATTATTGAGCCTGAGTAAAACCATGACTCACAAACATTTTTGTAAACTTGCCGAACCAGTTTTAGCTCATAGAGGGACTTTCACAGCCTGCACACATGCCCTTTGAAGGTAGTAGAGTCAAAATCCAGGAGGGAGGGACATGTATACCTCTTCGATAAGCTCTTTATTCAAGAACTCATTCTTGACATCTAGCTGGAATAAAGTTCAATCCAAATTTACTGCAAGAGACAACAGAACCTGAATAGTGTTTAACTTAGCCACTGGATCAAATGTCTCCTCATAGTAAATTCTGTAGGTATGTGAGCACATTTTGACAACCAATCATGCCTTATTGCGTTCAAAGGATCCATCAGAGTTGAACTTGGTGTTGAAAATCCATCGACACCTTACAACTTTCCTACCCTGAAGAAGATCAACGTCGTCCCATTTATGATTCCTATGAATGACATTCATCTTCTCCATTATTGTCATTTTTCAGGTTGCATCAGCAAGAGCAACCTCAATAGTAGTTAGGATCTGATGGTTTGTTAGGGCAGTGACAAGTGCTCTGTAGTTCAGTGATAAATTGTGAAAAGAGACATTTTGCCTTAGAATAGAAGAATTGTGTCTGATTGTATATCTTACTCGGAGAACTCAGCTCCTCATTTGGAGGAGGGCTCGTGTTGAGGATGTCGCCTAGGGTTGAGTCAAGTTCTTGTGGAGTCAAGTTTCTATAAGGAGGTAGCAGATTCCAGAGTAGAAGCATTCAAACGGGTGCGTCGAGAGTAGAAACAGATAGTGTGAGGAACTCACTGGATGGTGCACTCATTAGATCTGAGAACTCATTGGATGGTACACTCACTAGAAGGGTTTCAGTGATAGGAACATTTAGGGGGAACATCCATTGGAGTATGATAGGGGATAGTGTCTAAGAGCCCAAGCTCTCCTTTGGGGCCTCCTAAGAACATAGGGAACACTTACAAAGAAAGAGATGTCAACACTCACATAGATTTTGTTAGTGGTAGGATCAAGACACCGATACCTCTTTTGAGTGACAGAGCCCAAAAAAGATATATTTTATGGATCTGGAATCAAGTTTACTCCGATTGGGGTAGTGTTCCGAATAAAAGAAGTGCACCAAAAAATCTTTGGGTTTAATGTGGAAAAGACCTGATTGATAGGGAAACATGACATCAGGAAGATCAAATGAGTTCAAAACTTGTGAATTTTAGAGGGGACTCTATTTATGAGATAGGTGGCAGTGAGAATGACATCATTCTAAAAAATTTTTGGGACATTTGAATGAAATATAATGGAATGAGCAACGTCGAGGAGGTGCAGTTTTTTGTTTCGGTTACCCCATTTTGTTGAGGAGTGTTCGTACACAAGCTATGGTGGAGAATGTCTTTACTTACCAAGAATTCACCTAAAATAGAGTTAAAAAACTCTCGACCATTGTTTTAAATTGAGTTAAAATGAAGGTATATAAGTTTTGGAATGTGATAACAACTTTTAATTTATCTTTTAAAATATAGACTTGCGCCTTCCGAGTGTGGTCATCAATGAAAGTCAGGAATCATCTTTTATTGGTGTAGCTGAGAGTGCGAGAAGATCTCAGCAGGTCATTGTGAATGAGAGAAATGAGCGGAAGGAGTTTCAGTGTGGAGTGAGTGATGAACCCAATGATATTTGGCTAACTGACATGTCTCACAATTAAAATTAGAAGGTTTTTTATTTAGAAAACATCAAAAGATACAACTTTTTTAAATATTAAAAATTAGGATTGCCTAAACGAAAATGTAACAATATAATGAGACATTTAGGGGCTTGAGGTAAGCTATAACTCTTGAGAGATGTGTTTGCACTCTCCGTGCTCTTCTCTTGGAAGTAGTAGAGTTCGACTACTCTCTTAGTAGTTTCAATCATCCCCCGAACGATGATCCTAAAAAAACACAACCATCAGAAGAGAAATTAACAACGTAATGAACATCATTTGTCAAATTGCTACAGATAATAAGTAAATTTGTAATTGAGAAACATGTAAAACAAACTCTAGAGTTAGATCGATTGTTAGTGCAATCAATATTTTACCAGTAATGAAGCTATAGGAACTATTGACAATTCTGACTGTATCTTTTCCAGAGCAAGGATAATAAGTTGAGAGAGCTTGCGAGCATCCATTCATGTGATTCGTGACACATGAATCGATAATCCACTTATTAGAAGAATAAACTGTGAGGGCCATATGAAGAGTGCCTTGTCGGACGTGAGTGGTCGATGGACCTGTAAAGACTTGATTGGCTCCAAGAAGCTCGATCAATTGTTCCATCTGGATTTTCAATGATTGGAGGGTTCCGGGATGTTCTGGGTAGGAGTCAATTGAGTCATGGCATGATCGACCGTCTTCGTGAGACCCTTGACAATGGAGAATTTGGTCGAATGTTTGTATGTCGGCTTACCGTGAAGTTTCCAACATTTCTCCCGAGTGTGATTAGATTTGTGACAATAATCACAAGTGGGGTGACTGGTTCGAGTTGACATGGACGAGTGCTAAGCACAATTTGAGATTATGGCGGACGATTCGGCTGAATGAGTGGAAGTGTCGAGCATGACAAGTCTCCTGCTTTTTTCTCGACGAATCTTGGTGAAATCAACACTAACAGTAGGAAGAAGATCCCGACCAAGAATGTGGCCCCGAACTTCGCTAAGTTCTTTATTAAGACTAGCCAGGAATTGGAACATACAATCATTTTCTACAATCTTCTGGAAGAGGGATATGTCAGCCGAAGACTCCCAAGTGTAATTGTAGTACAGATTGCATTTCATTCATAGTACGACAAGGTCATTATAGTAGTGGGTCATGATCACTAACTCTGAATCTTCTTAGACACTTCACAAAGTTGAGCAGAATTTCCTACATCTGAGTAAGTATCACAAACAACCGTCCAGAGGGCACTAGTTTAAGGGAGAAACATATATGAACGACCAAACAAAGTCTCTATGGAGTTGATTAGCCACGACATGACCATGGAGTTCTCTACTTTCTAAGATATGCTGAGTCAGTCTTTAGAGGCTCACGAATCATACTTGTGATTAAGAACTTGTTGATGTCTGGCCTTCCGGTTTGCAAGGGAGTGGAGGTTGGAGTTGATCCTCCGGTGGAATCAATAACACCTTCTGAAGGTCATTCAGTGTTAGATGAAGTCGCCATAATTTCGATAGAGTTAAAGGATATGTTATGGTTCTGAGCCATCAATGAATTCCATTAGGGTTGGGGTAGATGGATACAACTTAAGGAATTCAGATATCTGCAATATAGCTTCAGGAATTTAGATACAACTTTTTGTAGAAACAAAAGATCAGCGGTCCTCACAGGTTCAACGACTGTTGGATATCGACAGGGAAAGAAATGAAATGCAGTCTGGAAGGTATCGATGGGGAAAGA
>NW_018164464.1:2088222-2130471 GCF_001263595.1 Phalaenopsis equestris
GGGAAAGAAATAAAACAAAAGCCTTATAGAAACAAAAGCCTTATAGAAACGATCAAAGGGCTTCTTGTATGATTAGTGGTAGTTGGAATGCATCAACAAACATTTGCGTCGGGAAGGAACCAACGGTTGTAGGACCAGGCAGAGGAGGCCGGCGGCTTGGTGGCGGTTGCTGGAGCCGGCAAAGGAGGTCGACTGCTGCTGGATCTAAGTTTAGTCTCTGATACCATGTAGAGATTTGGAATAGAACAACTTGATTCTCATTAATAAAAAGAGGGGTATTCAAACCAAATTACATTGGACTCAAATAGGGAAGGAAATAAAAACATAATCAAAGAAATAAAATCAACATAAAGATAAAAATGAAACTACATAATAGAAAATAAGGGTAATTAATAAATAATAACGGCTGTGGAAACCAAAAATCTAATATATGTTATAAAGTTTTTGTTGTTAAATCTTATAGATTTATTATTAATTCACATGGTATTGACTTTTTCTGTTTATTTTATGAACCATTCAAGGTTAACAAGTAATTGTTTATGCATTTCTTTTGCTTCCTCAGAAATCTTTCGGTACTAGATGATGCATTTGTTTTCGTTAATCTTGATTTTATATTCATTGTAGGGCGCATTGCATATTTGTTTAAATTTTGCATTTTATCTGATTTGACAGAATTCATTTTGTTGGAAAACCAAAATCTAAACTATCTTGAATGAGATTGCCTTACATGGGGAATTTCTTTTGTTTACAACCCTCCTGTATCTTGACCCAGTGTATAATCTTACTTCTCTATCACTTGAATAAAAATAGCCTGGATGTATAATGAATTTAGAATTTCCTTTTTCATTACCCAAGTGAGTTTTTTTTTTCTTTTTTTTTTGGGGGCATTTGCATGCATAGCACACAATTCTAATGTATTTACATATGTCACATCTATGCTTTCATATTTACACACATTGCACTTACATCTTTAATATCACATCATAAATAAAACTATTATTACATCATACTACACATTTTCATGCATAGGAAAGCACCAGTGATACGTGTGTAAACATATAAGTTTAGGTGTGAGATATGTAAATACATAAGAATCTTGTGTTAGCTATGCAAATTTTCCTTTTTTTTTAATTTTGGGAAGCTTTTTGGGGTTGTTTTTTCTTTTGTTGTCAGCACTAAAACACAAACTTTTGATCATTTAAACATGTGAAAAGAGAAATAATTACGGCCATAGATCTGTTTCTAATATTAGGACCGAAAAGGTTACAAATGATTTGAAATTCACATAGTGAAGGCCTTTCTCCCCTCTTTGTTTCAGGCTGGTGAGTTTTTTCATTCGGCTCATAGTGATGCTGCAGCACAACATAGAGAGATGGAAGCACGGCAAGGTGGTAATGGTTCTCTTGATAGTCCTTTATTGTTGGAACAGGTACTTCTTACTAGATTTTCTTTTTCATTTTCGTTATTTTTATATTTGACTACCTTAAATGGTTAAAAAATAATTTACAAAAACGTCTGTCCAGGAGATGCAGACAGACCCATCAAAGCAGATAACTCTTGGGTTTATTAGTGGTTTGGTAGCAAAGGAAAAGGCAATGGCTTTTGAAAGAATCTTATTTCGAGCTACCAGGGGCAACTTATTTCTTAGACAAGTTCCTATTGATGTTCCTGTTGACGACCCTGTTTCAGGAGAGAAGGTTGTTCTCTTGAAATGTTGATATAATATGCTTATTGTTTAGGTTCTCATAACTACTCGTGATTATCCTCGTCTTGTTATATTTGAATGAATTTTATACTAGAATTTTGGCATCCATGCATCAAGCTTTTATGTTTGAGAAATTGTTACTTTTTGCTGTCATATTTTGTTGAAGAAATTGACAAATGATAACTTATATTTGTTGCGGTTTGCTATTGAGTTTCATATTTCAACAATTGTGATCCCAAAAGGAAATATATAAAGGTTCTTATGTTCAACGTGCTTTGCACTTTGTGATTGTTGTATCTTTACGTTTTTGCATACTAGCTTTGTCAACTAGGAGGCATCTGGTTCTTGTGTCAAGTTTAGGTATGGATATAACATTATGGTTATTGCTATGCCAACTAGTTAGGGATAGCTTTATGAATTCATTCTCTCTCTCTTTCTCTTTCTTTTATTTATTTATTTTATTGAAATGTTTCTAAAGGTGTTAATTTTTTTCAATGCAAAATCTTTTGGACAACTTCTACCAATGCATCCTTGTTATACTTTTCCTTTCTAATCCTTTAACATTCATTTTATTGACCAATATTATCAGTGATTCCTTTACTCATCAGCATACCTAAATCATTTAAATCTATTTACCATTATTCTTAATGGCGTCTATTCCTCAATTTCCCCTCTTATAGTCATTTGTCACTTAAGCTTTTATAGTTGTGATATGAACATCACCACTTCTTTTTTTTTGGTACATTCAACGCGACTATCAATTAATTCTTTATGACTTGAGATTTGAATCTGCATATTTTTCTTAATAGGAAGATTACTTCTAAGACAGAAAATGTTCATGAATGAATCCTAGTATCTATAATCTCTTGATCAATTTACTTTTTGACACAGCTACATCATTAATAGATTGAGGTTCCCCCTTGTTGAGATTCGGTTGTCCATGAAAGATATTGAAAAAAGTTTCTTAACCTCTAATCATACTTTAATATTGTTGAGAAGTCATTCTATTTTAACTTCCTAATATTAGTTCTAGAAGCTATATCCTCTTGTTTGTCTACCAATTCTTGTAAGATAAAATTTTGATACTTGATTCTATCACACTTACATGTCACTTCACCATTTAGCAATATAATAATTCTCTTATTTTAATAAATGTTTCATTGACTAGAACTACGCCATTTGTTAGTAGCATGCACCATGATACTTCATTTTGAGTTTCCGTCTTAATATCTCCATAACCAATAGAAAAAGATACAATCTTAATGATGATCTTTGATGCAATTCTACTATGAGCGTAAACTCCCTTGCTAATTACTATTTCTAATGCTAGTCATTACTTTATCATACATAATTGTTAATATCTTTAACATGCCTTTGTTAAAAAAAAACCTTTTTTTAAACTACAAACATAATTAGCTTTTATGGTATACGATCATACACTTTATGAGATCAATACAAAAATTATTCTTCCTTTTTTTCTCTTTAATTTTTCATTAATTTTCTTAGCACAAAGCTGTCTCTATTTTACATCTTCCATGCATTAAGTTGATTGATTTTCTATGACTGTTCGATCATCTTCTTTCATATTATTATCACAATTCAGGACACATCTTTTATTCTTAAATATTATTACCAAAACCCTTCTTCTCTGATAATTTGGTATCCTTTTTGTCTTGTTAGTTTGTTCTTATAATTGTCATATTTCTCCAAATCTCATGTGTCACCTCATCTAGTTCTAAAGGTTTATTTTATAGATCTTCTATATGGCTAACTTAATTTTGCTTGTTTGAATAAATCTGTATTATACTTTATTTCTATACCTTAGTTCATGTTTCTAATCATTATACATTTTTAGACAGATTTTTTTTTCCTTGAAACTCTTATGTAATAATTTTACAAAATGGCATTTTAATATACTTTCAGCAAGTGAAACTGGGCAAAAGTTACATCCAAACATATTTTTTGTTTGAATATTATAATTGATTTAAAAATAGCAACGAAAAAGAAAAACAAAGATTAAAAAGTTACTAATAATACCCTTATATTGTACGTTCTCTTTAATGCAAAGTTAAAGTGGCACTTGTTTTGAACTGCTTCTTTGGCGATGCCAGAAGTTAAATGTGTTGTCTTTATCTTTGTTACAAATGTTACGTTTTGGTTAAACTTCCCAGACTGCAAGAGGTCACTGTGTTGAAGTAGAAATGTTCAGACTCACTCCAAGTGGTTACTGTGTTGCTTCTTTTTGTCAAATTTTTGAGTTTCCATTATTGATTTTGTTGAACTATATCATATAGATTGGATTATGAAAAGCTGTTGCTTCACTTAACAAATGCAATCATTACGATTAAATTCATCATTAAAAGACTTAAATGGTTTGGGGTCAAGGGATTGGAGCCTAGACTTGAACACTTTTGTTTTGGAGTCATGAAATTATGTTTCTTCACCCTTTGTAATGGTTAAGTTTATGCAATTTTTTTTTAGCGACAGGATTAGAATTGGAACAGGTTATAGTAAAGTTTCGTTGAGTATCAAGTGTATTTGCTAGCTCTATGAAAGAACCAATCTTATTATATTTCTCAGTCAAAGTTTTGATAATATTCCTATTTTTTCTTCAGTTTTGATGTTCAGAATTTGCTAAAATAAATGTAAAAATGCCTTTGCGATGGAGGAGCTCCTGCATCCCACGATCCTGATCACGGGATAAAAGCAGGGCAGGTTCCGCATCCCTGCTATAGTTCCTAGTGGGGATTTTTTCGACCTCTTGGTAGGCTTATTTCTACAAGGGAATATTTGTTTTTTTCTGGTTTAGCAGATTTTTGTTTTGTTTAAGTACTATGGAGATTATAATCTTTGATTTTCTCCTTTAGGAGAGCTGTATCTTCTTTTTTTTTTTTGTAAGTGGTGTGTATGAATCTTGCTCAGGATCAGGTGGTGAACCTTCTCATTGCCTGTACCTTGTCATTTCATGGTTTTTCTCGCTATTTTCAGTAGGGACAGCCACCGAACGAATGCCTATCCCCATAAAAATGTTGTTGACCTCGCATATTTTCGTTCCTTCGTTCTTCCACAACTATCTCCCCTCTAAATCCACTCCCAAAAAATCTTTTAGGAGCCCTAAAATAATATCATCTACTTTAGAGCCGATAAATCATAAAATTTTTTATATTTGTTTTTCTTGCCCTAAATCCAAAATTAAAAAAAAAAAACCGCATTACCCAAATCATTGCTACCGCAGTTCCCACATCCATCCCAACCAGAAAATATTTCAAGTGCCACAATTTTGGGCAAGTTATATCAAATTGCCTAAATGGGAGAATAATCTTTTGCACTAAGCAGTAGTTGAAAAGATGGATAGTGACACAACAGAGAAGGAAGACACCAGAAAGATATATCAGCTTCTAGTTGACGAGGGAGAGAGATGTTAGTGATTCAAGTTGAGCTAATGAGAGAGATTCCGATAGGATTAATAATGGGTGTCTTAGAAGGTAATGAGTTTGAGGGGTGTTGACCTCGTAATGGGTGTCTTAGAAGGTAATGAGTTTGAGGGGTCGATTGTGAGGTCTTCTCTTCTCCTCCTTAGGAGCCTAGGATCTAGCTCTAGGAGTTCCTATTGACCGTCTTAAAAAACTAGAGTTGAGACTCACCCTTCTAGAAGCTCCAGCCGATTCCTATTTTCCTTTGATGTCTAGCATCTTTGGCACAAGACCATCGTTTTATGAACGAGCGGTTATGGGCTATTTTGCAAAGATTCAAGGAAGATGATCCAAATAGGACTTCAAGCCTCAGGAAAAACATCGTCACGACCACTTTCGTCACATACACACATCAAATACACGAAATTCACAAATTTGCACGAAATCGGTTTTTCAAAATCACAAAATCATCATCTTTTCAAACTATGAAAATTAAGCTGAACGATAAAACTTACCTCATCAGAAAAGGGACAACTCATGTTGCTAGATATTTTGATCGACAACTTACCTCTTGAATGACTACCACTGAGGAAGATTCAGTATACCGTAAGCCTCATTACAAGATTTTTTTTTTGCCAATTGACTGGCTTATGGGATGCAACCAATCGAGTATGAGAAATTACAAAAATATGCTACGCACTTTAGGGTTACGGACTTCGTTCGGGAAAATACTAGCACAATCTCCAACTCTAATTGTGGCAAAGATGGATGATTTTTTTTTCTATCAAGATAATTGTAATGATGAATGTGTTTTAGAGTTGCCTGGAATGAGCGCGTGCATAGATTTTATAGTAGAGTTGCCTCATACACAACAAGACTATGACTTAATCATGGTTGTGATAGATCGATTCCATAAGTTTTCTAGTAAGAAGACGAAGCTTCTCCTACCTGGAAAGAATGACGCGGGAGCTCCCGCATCTCGCAATCCCAATCGCGGGATCAAAGTAAGACAGGTCTTGCGTCCCTGCTGCAGTCCCGAATGGGATCTTTTTCACCCTCTTGGCTATTTTAGACTTGTGGGACCCTTCTTATTAGTATTTTAACATTACTTTAAAATTTGGTTTTTTTTTATGCAGGGGAAATATTTTTAAGTTCTTTTCTTGTTTAGCTAGCTTTTGCTTTGAGTACAATGGAGATTTTAATCTTTGATTTTCTCTTTTAGGAGTATTGTATCCTCTTCTTTTTTTTTTTGCAACTTGTGTGTCTGTATCCTGCTCAAGAACAAGTGTGAACCTTTTCGCTGCCCGTATCCCGTCGTTTCGCGGTTCTCTTTGTTTTCAGCAGGGACAGCCGATGAACAACACATTTCCCCATTCAAATGCTGTTTTTCCCTCACATATTTTCGTTCCCTCATTATTCCCCAACTACCTCCCCTCTAAATCAACTCCCAAAATAACTTCTCGGAGCTCTAGAATAGTATCACTTTGGTTTGTGATAAAAATGGATGCTTGAATGCATACTTTGCTGTTTGCCTAAAGCTTAGTGTTTTAAGAAGTATTTTGGTAGTAAGTATTTGATACAGAAAAATATTACATTTGATTTTATGCCACGTCTGAAGCTCCTTAGTTGACCATATTTCTGTCCACATTGTGAGGGAGTTTTCTTGAACTGGATTTCAATAGGGTATGCTTTCAGCTGAAAATTTAATTTAAATTTTTATTTGTTGAGGAATTAAATTAAATGATTGACCATTTTGAATCGACCTAAGCTCTCTTCTTGTGGCTTTATGATGATGAGTCTGTCTACCCAATTTATGAGTTCCAGGAGAACTTGTTACTTTTCTCTTGCCGTCTTTTTTTTAATTATTTTTTTAGTTCTTCGTTTGAAACCAGAACGCTGTTGACCTACTAATTTCTTGTTTAATAACATGATAATTTTTTCCATCTACTCATGCTGCGTTGTTGTTAGGCCCATTTATGCAACCTCTTGAATTTCACTTTCTTATATTTCTTTGCAGATCGTCAAAAATGTGTTTGTAATATTCTATTCTGGAGAAAGAGCTAAGACAAAAATCTTAAAGATCTGTGAAGCCTTTGGTGCCAACCGGTATCCATTCATGGATGATGTTGGCAAACAACTGCAGATGATAGATGAGGTTTGTTTCCATTTTTTGCTACACGTATAATTATTTTCTCTGCTGTGGCACTGACAAGATATTATTGCTAAAAAAAGTGTGCAGAGTATTTTTTTTTTCAATATCATTTATTTAGCAAATGTTATTGAATAACCAGTGACTATAATTTCTTCTGACTGTGTTTTGAAATTTAGAAATTTTAACACATTTATATTACGAATTTTGAAAAAAATTATTCATTTTATTTTATGGATTTTGGCGGTCCCCTACAATTAAACTCAAAAAAGATTTGTTTTGTGGTTGCCCTAAAGTTTGATGGTTGTGCTATTGAGTGAATGGAAAGATAAATTAGGTCATTATAACTCAAGATCAATTTTATTACAAATTTTGACTGAATTAAGCAAATATAATCAACTTATGAACCAATAGAGAGTTTTTGGATTACAATAATTTGTTGTTGAAAGATTAGGAACTAGTGGATTGAAATGACCGAAGGATTAGAAACCATGGATGGCAATAATCAAGCCCTAGTGTAACATTTACACAATTAGGGAAAAGGAAAGCCGCCATATCCCATAGGCTATTTTGGAATTGGATTAAGTGATCTCTCAGGCACAAGGTCATGGATTAGAATCAATGATATGCTAACTATGATCAAGTTATGACTTTATGAGCTTTGGTTTGTGTATGTTAAGAATGTTTGGGTTACTTCTTGAACTCGAATTTTGAAGCTTATTTAATTCACTATTTGAATGCCAATCGTATTAGTTGTATTTGTGAGTTGCAACCAAGATTTTAGAGGTTTTAGAAGCTGTTACGTGTAGTTTTTGTAATATATTTTATGATATCTTCATCATTTAGGATTTGATATTATGATTCCTTTCATTTAGTTCTGCTAAGTGCTGCCTAATTGGTCATGGAAAAAGTTCTTTTGAGCCTTCTAGATGTGTAAGAACTAGAGCTTTTCTTGAGTTAGATTTGAGTTTAGTTTAACTATATTTTTTCTTAATGTTAGATCAAGATTTATTTTGATCTATGTCTGAGATTTCTTATAGACGCAAACCTCCAATTTAATTATCCTTTTCCAATTATTTAAGAAAAATTTTTAATTGAAGAGGTTGCTAAGCTCAAGCATTTTGACTTGACTTTGTTTGAGTCTAGAATGATTGTGGATGGGGATATAAATTTAATTGAGTTCATATGATATGTGTTATGTGGAGCCTGATTATGGAAAGTTGCGGCTTCCCATTACCTGATTATGGAAAGAGAAAATAAATTCCAACACACAAACAAATAGCATAAGTGTTGAAAGGGAAGACATGATATATTTTATGCAGAAAACTCGAAAAATGGCAAAAATCACGGGGGCATGACATAGTCAAGTAATCCATTATATATTTAAATTCTTATAGCTTTTCTTCTTTCTAAGTAGAGAATATTGTTATAAGGATCAAACAATTACCGTCCGAGAATTATAGCTAGAACTAATGGCAGTCGATGACAATTTCTAATGGTTGTCGGCTTTTTCTTTTCAGAAGTGTGGACTTTGTGTTTAGCTTCTTTTTTTCTCTTCATGTTGAAAATGAGGTTCTATTTATAAAATTTTGGGAGTGAACTTTTGGTAAATTTAGCCAAAATTTCATAAAACTTCATTGGACAGTTCGTGTTGATGCATTTGATGATAGATCCGTTTTTTAGCATTTAAGTGTCTTAATAATTTTATAATTGAGTAATCTTGTGCTCGTTGGATTTTATTCATTGAGATGTTCGATTTAATTGTAAGCATGTCAAATTTGAAGATCATTTGATATTTAAATTAATGTTTCCAAGCTTTCAATCATAGTTCAAGTGCTTGATTCTAGCTCATTTGGGCTCCGATAAAATCAGTTTTAGAGTTGTTGGATTTATATTGTCAAGATATTCAACTTTAGCTATAAAGTTGTTAAAATCAATTCATGATCATGAATTTGAATTTTAAAGTTATCTCGTCTAATATATATCGAGATTTATGCATGATAATGTAAATATTTTGGTGACATATCATTGTTTCATTTTAATGAATATTAAATTATAATAGATTAATTGTTATGCACATACTTATTTACATTTATAAAATTATATGTTGTAAGAATAAAATGCACATTTATTTAGTTAATCGGATCGGATATTAAAAGTAAAAATTTAATTCGTCTGACCAGTTTCAAATAGGTTCTATGCCGGATTGGTGTCTTCTTGAAATTTAAACTATGGTTTTGTCCTCAACACTTGAAACCAGAGAACATAAAACGTAATTTCATTGTTTTTTTCTATTACACCTATTAAAGCAGCTGCTAATAAGTAGTAACCGACTTATGCTTGTTAGCCTTTAATATTATTGTTGCTGCTAATCCCTCATCATTACCCTTAGAATTAAATATTTAGAAGTTTGAGATTAATGAGAGTAAAATTTTGGTTGCATATAAAAGAATAACTATGCTATTTGGACATGCTTTTGGGCTATAAGCATTATGTGATCAGGATTAGCATCTCAAATTTACTTGGCTTGTTGTCAAATTATTTGAGCATGAGATTCTTACAACTCCTTTAAGACAACTTATTTGGCGCGGTGCGTTCTAAAAATGCTGGATGAGGCGTTTGAAAACCGCGGTGTGACCCTCCGCTCTTGTTTCTTCACGAATCTATTACTCGTATGTCTCTCTCACTGCTCCCCTCTCTCTCGCGTTTCTTCTGCTCCAGGTTACCTCTCTCCATAACTCTCTCGTGCCTTTGATCTATGGTTGTAACAGGTTGCCTCTCTCCTCTCCTTCTTCCCTCCGATTTCTGATGGCAACGAGTTGCCTCTCTCCTCTCCCTCTTCTCTTCAATCTCCAACTCTCAGTCTGTTTACTGTGCTTTTCGTCCTCTCACGGTACCACCCATTTTTTGTTTGATGGAATGGCTTTTCCTTTGTGGTTTGTGGCTCTCATTTGCGGTTTGAAGTTAAAAATTTGGATTTTGCTATTTCTGGCTTTCTTATTTGTTGTTTGAAGTGAGAATTTGGATGTTACAATTTGTGGCTTTCTCTTTGTGATTTGGAATTTGAATTTTGCGATTTTGTGACTGGATGTGATATGAAATGGGGTTTTATCTTTACTTTGATGTTTGATTGTGAATTTGCAAAATGGCTGAAAGGGGGTGCTTAATTTGTTGATAAAAATGTTTTGGGTGTTCTGTATGTAGTAGCCTCAAATGAAAATATGACATGAGGTTTTATCTACACTTTGATGTTTGAGTGAGAATTTGAGAAATAGATGAAAGAGGGTGTTTTTGATTTGTTGATTGCAATGTTTCGAATGCCTCGTATGATGATAAAATTGGGATGATGTTTTATCTTTATCTTTGATGTTTGAAAGAGAACTTAAAAAATGGCTGAAAGCGGGGGCTTGATTTGTTGATAGTAATGTTTTGTGCTCCCTGATGGAATTGCATCTGAAAGCGGGGGCTTGATTTGTTGATAGTAATGTTTTGTGCTCCTTGATGGAATTGCATAAAATGAAAAATATGGGGTGAGATTTTATCTTTACCTTTGATGTTTGGCATAGAATTTGAAAAAAATGTTGAAAGAGGGTGCCTGATTTGTTATAGCAATGTTTCGGGTGCCCTGTATGGAATTGCATCAAATGAAAAATATGGGGTGGGTTTTATTTTTATCTTTGATGTTTGTTATTGAATTTAAAAAAATTGCTGAATATAAGTGATTGATTTGTTGATAGCAATGTTGTGGATGTAGATGTGGAGGTGGTCGTGTACGTTGTTTTGTGTGTGGAGCTACTGGTGTACGTTGGTTTGTGTGTGGAGATGTGTGGTTGTGTTTGTACTAGTGGGCGTGTTGGTGGATGTGCGGAGGTGGTGGTTGGTGTGTCGTTGTGTTTTTGTTAGAAGATGAGTTGATGGATGTGTGGAGGTGGTGGTGTTGCAGATGTGGTGGTTGGCGTGTGATTGTGTTTGTGTTAGAGGATGTGTTAGTGGATGTGTGGAGGTAGTGGTGTTTTGGAGGTGGTGGTTGTGTGGTTGTGTTTGTGTGGAGGTGTTGGTGTGTTGAGGCGGTGGCGGTGGTATTGTGGATGAGTTGGCGTGCGAAGGTGTTTGTGTGTGGTGGTGGTGGCAGTGATGATGTGTAGGCGGTGTGTTGTGGTGTGGAGGGGCATGGGTGATAATATTGTGACATTCATATTTTTCTTTGTGCTGCGATATTGTGACATTTCTATTTATGTTAATTAGTTTTTTTCATGCTAGTAATACTATGGTTAAGATGAAAGAGGTCGGTTTAAAGTATAAATTGTACTGGTATAAACAATTCTGTTGCAAATAACATTACTATACATGAGTAGAGTGATCATTTGTTTAGAAACACCTGCGAAATTTATTTTCAAACTGCAAAAAACAAATAGATAGTCAGGTTATACGCTGCAGCTTTCTGTGGCGGCTACTGCGTAGCAGCTTATTATTAAGCTGCGGTTGCCCCAAATAGACCCTCAGTTGCCATTAGGATTTCCATCCAAAATTATAGCATTAGCAGACATGTTTGAAGGAAATTGGTTGGTGCTATTTGAATTTTGCTAAACTCGTTTATGTAAAATTGTTCACCTCTCTTGTTAGAATGATATTAGGGCTGTCAAAATGGCACTGTTCGTATTTGACTCGTTAAAAAGCTCGTGTTTGATTCATTCGCTAAGCAAATGAACCAAACTCGAGCAATTTTTTTTGCGCTCGATATATAAACGAGTCGAACACAAATAAATATTTTTTTCGTTTGTGTTCGACTCGTTTTTACTCGAATAAATTATATCTGTATATTGTACACATAAAATATGTAAGTATGAATCTCAAGACAGATGAATAGTTCAGGAAGAAGAAATGACCTATCAAACGTAGCTGATTGACGATCGTTTCAAGTTGGACGATAGCTAGAGGGGCTTCTTGTTCGAGCGATTAGCGGAACGTGCCAGTAGATTTCCCATAGGGTAGTTATCAACTCTTAGGACGATTGACAAGAAACATTTTTTCGGATTAAGTATCGATTGGGTCGAGGCTTACTGGACGATATACACTCTTATAGATCGAATCGGTTCTCCGATTTTACTACATTCGAATAACTGTAATAACTAAAAAATCCATATGAAAAGTCAATGATGATGAGACTAATGTGTAATTTTGTAACATTGACACTTATGTCTATAAATATGAGGTCCATGTCATGAATAAATGAGACTCTCTTTTATTGTTCTTGATTGTACTCTTTCTCTCCCCCTACATAACACTTTATGCCTTGGGCGTGTTTCCCAGACACTCTCGGATTCAACATTCTTTAAGGTACGATGAACGTGGAAACATGCCATCAATAAAAAGAGGAGCCTAACAACATGGATAATCCAATTAGAGGAACATGGTAGAAGCAACATGTACTAGGGAGCTCATGGAAAAGTTTGTCCAACAAAGTCTGCAAGATTTGAGAACTCAGATCACCAACTAATTGTCGGGACAATTGGCATAGGTGTTAGAGCCTTGGCTGCCATAGGAGCAGTCCTGGTCCCAAAAGGAGAACCGGCCTAGCGAGGAGCGCTTAATCCCTACAGGGAGAACCACATGCAAATAATGGAGGAAGAGTGATCCACCTACAGTAGAGCCTGATGAAGGGTTGTACCAAGACAATGCCGGATCAACCCCTATGGAGGAGAGGAAGCAACTTGCGCGGATCGAAGCACGGAGGCAGCCGAAGAACGCCTTCTCCCTTACAGATCTCGGGAGCTGAACGCCCGGAGAATTTCAAGATGCCTTTCTTAGAATCATACAAAAGACGGTCGAATCCTAACGACCACCTCGTGTCGTTCGAATCGTCCATATGCCTGGTAGAAATTTCTGATGCTCATTAAGTATTTGCTTTTCTTCACGATGTCGAGATTAACTGCATTAAGGTGGTTCGACGGGTTGCCCGTGGGGGCAATCACTTATTTTGTGAAGTTCAGGAGACTTTCTGTCACAGTTTGTTAGTATCCTGAGGCCTAAGTAGAGCGTCCGATCCTGTGGCAATTGAAGCAAGGAGCCAATGAGCTTGCGGTTGTTTATTGCACGTTTCCAGAGCGAAACACTGGAAGTCAAGGATTTGAAGCTTGATATGGCTTAGGCTGCACTGACACAAGGAGTGAGGTCAGAAAGGTTCCGTTTTGACCTCAAACTCGCAGAATCATAAAGCTTGGCCGAGTTGTTGGAGATGACCTGCGAGTACATCATCACCTATGAGAACACCCAAGAACCCGTTGAGCAAAGATACCGGAAATGACCGTCATTGGATAACAAAAAATAACCTAGACAAAGCTCACGACTGACCGTCCGCCCACGCTACGAGAACTATCATGATAACAACCCCATCCATCGTTACGAAGATTGAAATAGACAAGTGAAGACCCCACACCACCGATCGTTCCGACGCCATGAACGCCGAAACATTCACGGGGTTCCTCGAGATAAGCCAGTATGGGTGTCCATGACAAAAATAGTGGACGCTATTTAGGATAAGGAGTACTTCATAAAGGCAACCTCGATTAGAGCTGACACCTTTCTTTGAGATAGCAAGAAGTTTTACAAATATCACAGAGATCACTGGCATGACACGAAAGAATGCGTGCACCCGTGGAGCCTGATCGATGAACTGATAAAGGAGGGGAAACTGAAAGAATTTGTCGCTCTTGGAGCCACGACCCAAAGGCAAGGTAAAGCTCCTCGCAGGAGGAATGATTGACGAATCTGTCAACACCAGCGGCATTCACATTGCGGGATATGTGCCCGCAATCTTTGAAGGAAGCGAACCACTCAGGAAGATAAAATCTAAAGATGCAACAAATAGAGGAACTTCTGTTGCAGCTTTTGCATCGAAAATGAAGAGCCACCCGCGTATCTGTTTAACTAATGAAGATCTATCTTCGAAGGAAAATCCGTATAACGATGTTATTGTGATGATGACCATAATCAATAAATATCAAGTTGGGAGCATTCTCGTCAATACTGAGAGCTTCGCAATGTGTTGTTCAAACAAGCATTTGATAGATTGAGTCTCATTGTTTCACCGGCCGGAATACTGTATGGATTTTCAGGCAAAATGAAGTGCTAGGGGTAATCGGACTTCTGGTAAGTTGGGGGGAAAACAAAAAGCAATTCACGCTAACAGAGGATTTCTCGTTATGGATTCTACCCCGACATGCAATGCTATATTCGTTCGACCACTTCTGAATAATTTCAGGGCGGTAATCTTCACTTATCATGTCATCGTCAAATTCCCTGGAGATGGAGAAATTTTCACTATAAGGGGAACTTAGAATAGTCTTGAGTCTGCTGCTTGCAGTCCATAAGCAACATGGAGCACGATCTCCCTTACATCTAGAACGCAAGGAAAGGTGGCCTCGAGACCAATGAGACCACTCTCAAAGTCCCGATCGTTGAAGGGGAGCTAGGTAAATGTATTATGATGTGTGAGACTTTTGATGCAGGATGTTGGGAGCTGTTGGTTCGGACCCTCCAAGGGAGCTGAGATGTCTTCGCATGGACAACTGCTGAGATGCCAGGTGTGTCGATCGACGTTCCCTTCTACAGACTGAATGTCGATCCATCAGCTCGAACCATGAAACAAAAGATAAGGAGCTCGACCATGACTTTTGCAAAACCAATCTGAGAGGAGGTATGAAAGCTGAAGGAGACCAAATACATTTGAGAAGTGCAGTACCCCACCCGGGTCTCCAATGTGGTAATGGTGCAAAAAGTTAATAGAAAATGGAGGATGTACGTGCACTTTACCATCCCGAACTCAACTTACCTAAAAGACGCATACCAACTGCTAAGGATCGATGCACTGGTAGATTCAAGGGTCGGTCATTCTGTCCTAAGCTTCCATTGCGTGTTCTCTGGATATCGCCAAATTAAAATGCACCCAGTTGATGTGGAAAATGGAGTTTAGAATTTTTGTGTAAGAAGTTTTTCCTTAAAATCATCCCTACTTGTTAAAGAAACACTGCCATGGTTTTATGTAACACCTTTCTTTCAAAAGTCCTCTATATAATGAGGGAATTTATTTTTTACATACATAGCATCCAATGGTTAATTTGTGGATTAAATGTTCAAAATCTCTAACAATATTTTCTTCGCTTATTTTTTATGCTTGAGGAACTGACGTCGTCATGCTCGTGGAGCTGATGCTGTAATGCTCAGGGATCTGACACTACGAAAAGAGGCCTATGGGACATATCGACACCCTACAACGATAAGCTCTGCGAGAGTTACATAATCGATCGTCCTGCTCTCACATTATAAAGATTAGCACCCGACAACGACAATCTCCGCGAGGGGTGTCTAATGATCGTCAGAGGCCTATGAGACATATCCACACCTGAGAGAACAAACTCCGCAAGGGGTGCGCAAATGATCGTTCTGCACCTATATTATAAAGTTAGCACCCGACAACGACAAGCTTCGCGAGAGGCCTATGGGACGTATTGTCACTCAACAACGACAAGCTCCGCGAGGGGTGTGCAAACTGTCGTCTTGCGCTCATATTATAAAGTTACACCCGACATCGACAAGCTCCGCAAGGGGTGTTAAGCGATCTCTAGAGGCCTATGGGACGTATCGACACCCGATAACGACAAGCTCCGCGAGGGGTGCACACAATCATTCTGCGCCCACGGTATAGTTAGCATCCGACAACAACAAGCTCCGCGAGGGGTGTATAACAATCGTTAGAGACATATGGGACGTATCGAAACCCGACAACGTCAAGTTCCGCGAGGGGTACGTGAACTATCGTTATGCGCCCGAACTATAGAGGTTGCACCTGATAGCGACTAACTTCGCAAGAGGTGTGTGGAAGTTGCCTATAAGAAATAAGTCAGAGCATCTCTAATGTGCGTGGAGGCATACTCACGCACTTGCCAACAAATAACGGTGAGAAGAAAATTGCTTCTAAACTAGAACAGTCGTTTAATATAAGAAAGAAAACTCGAAGTACTAAATCCTCCAGTTTCAAAAAATCCACTACACTATAAACTACTTTTACAGAAACAAAATTACAAAAATTTCTTACAAGCACGTGTAAACATCAAAACAAATAAAAAAAACGTGAAGCTTATCGCCCTTCAGCTCTTTACGTTCGAAGATTACCCAACACTATCTTCCTCGATTTCTTCAGCTCACCCGGGTCGCACGATTTTCCATTCAATGATTCCTGTTCTCCATCTTCTAAATCTGAAAACAACGTGCCAAACTTCTCCATGTCCGGCCATTTGGGATCGACTAGTCCATGTTTCACAAACCTCTCTATAGCAAGAGATGATCCAATCACAATCTCTCAGGAGAGTCCCTCAACATGCTCCTTTCGAGTGATAATAGAGGAAACTATCTTTTTCAACTCTTCGTGCTCCTTAAGAAGGGTCTTATGTTTTGAGCCTCCAACTACCTCTGCTCCACAGACAGTTTCAACCATTTCTCGGCCATAGTGGCTCTTCATTTAATGCTTCTATCCGTAAGGCATCCCTCTTAGTTTTCCCTTCAGCTTAGTCCAAAAGAATCCCTAGAAAATTCGAAGCCTCCCATGCAAGAACATGATAGCGATTGATTGCCTGACACATATCTCGCTTGTCCATTTTTCTCAGGTACTCCGCGAAAGCAGGTGACCAAATAGTCTCCATCTAAGTCTATGGGCAGTCCCCATTCAAAAGGGTGGAAGGATACCACTTAGCAGACCTACCAAGAAGAGCTTAGTGACCGCTCGTCCAAACTCCAGCCCCTTGGTCATGAGAAAAGGACCACTCGGGCGGAATCCCTCCTCTGGGGTAACTCGGTCCTAGAAACGGGAGCCATCCCTTTCCTTTGGAGAGTATCCTTCTCCACACCCATAGTGTCCCTTGTTTCTCCCTCCGACCCAGTCCCTATCAAGATGGGATGGGAGGAGTTGCTTGGCTTCGCTCGATCGTGCATAACCACAAACGAGGTCATGTCGGGAGTCACCGTAGAAGCCTTGTCGGTCAATGGGAGGACTGGCGAAACCTCATGATTCGGTGTACCGGAGATCTCGAAGACGTCCTCGCCACTCCATTTAAATAACACGGTTAAGTAACTACACGTTCATATATAAAAACAATTAAAACGAGGAAAGCCTTTTCACCTTCAACACCTTCTTCGGTCAAACCAAGGTGGGCAGACCTCACCTTTCCCAAGCAAGGAATGATCACTTTTCCCTCGTTGCTTCTTTGAAGCCGTCCTCTTCTTGTGGCGGCTCTCTCTCTCTAGCCACTTCCCGAGTGTCAGATGATGCCCCAACCCTTCGGTCACGGTCTTGCTACCGTTGAGCCAAATCACCCACCCTATCATGTTCGGATCGAGGTATTGAAACAACGAGAGGCGTTGACCCTCAATCAGCGCTTGAGATTGCCAGAAAGTGTCTTCACTTTCTTTACCTCACTTTCTACTAGAGCGGTGCAGATCCCCCAACCACTCGTGCAGGAACCTGTCAAGAACTTTGCTTTCCATTCTTTAATCTTATTTTCAAGACCCACTAGATGGATCTTGGAACCGGCGGCGAAATGAACATAGCTGTCCCTACCGATTCAAAAAGAGATTAAATGGTTGAACAATTCAATCAACCAAAGGATTTTCATCCTTCAACAAAAGAGGACAAAGGTGGTTATGAAAGCCATAGAGGTGCGAAGAATCTAAGCAAGAACAAATCCATTCCATCTGAAAATCGATCGTAGCTCCTTACAAAATGACAATAGAAGACCCATTTTGAATCGGTCTTTGTAATAAAATCAAGTTGGGGGAAAAGTGACATGTCGCTTCCTCATGGTTGGTTGTCGGCCAAGGTCTGATAGAAGGGTCAAAAACGTAGAGGCTCTGAATCTCTTCTACATTCGCTGCGGTAAGAACTGAGATCAATCCAAATAATTCTTGGGAAACTTTTTGCGCCATGTAACCCGTAACGACTCACGCGAAGAGAAAGGGAAGGAGGATGAAGGGAGATAATGACTCACAAGAGGAGGAAGAAGCTTGCGATACCCTAACCACACGTGCATCTATAAATATACACCTGCACGGGAAAACAAAATGTCGTCGACAAGACTAGTGTGACAAGAACCGCTGATACTCCAGGAAAAACAATCATTAGCAGAAATAGAAAACTGCATTTCATTTATTTATATAATTACAAAAAAGGGGCGACATCATACCAGTCCCTCAGATTCAACTAAGAATGGAAAAAATTAGGCGGTCGTTTGTGGCTTCTTTCAAAATAATTCATCGGTGACACAGTTGCTCATACATAAATTCACCACTCAACTTAAAGAGGTCATCCAGATTATCCCTCTGTTGGGTGGTGAGACCCTCTCAACGGCCGACAGCTCCTGACACATACGTGTCATTTCCCCACGATCAACCAACTTCCCTCCTCGAAAAACAACGAGCTCTCTACGAAGTACAACTTCTTGTTCCACTCGGTTGACTCTCTCCTTGACAACTCCCTCATCACTATCCCCTCGAAGTTGCACCAAGTGACAAAAAAAATCACTCCTCCATTTCAGCAAGGCAGCGCACTAGAAAATTAGCAAACAACCGACGCCCTCCAGATGCCTCCTCTGTCGCCGTGACTGAAGAAACTTAGTAGCCCACACATTTGCTTTAGCCGATGGGGGGGCGGGGGGGGAGATTATCCCCCATCCTTTTGGCCACAACGTTTTACTCCACTGTGTCGGTTCCCTGTTTCGCAACAGCCTACCCACAACATCCACTCGCCCTCGTGGCTCGATCAATGGTGGCTGCATCGCCGTCAGGGAAGGTGTCAGTGTTTGATGAGATGGAAGCGATCGCCAGAGCTCCGACGGCTGCAAAATAAATACTTAAAGGCTTGAATCAAGCTACGTACCCAAAATTTGACACCAATCAGAGGTGGTGTAAGAGACATGGTCCTCACCGGTCTTCTCTAGTTCTCCACTCTCAGAGGAAAGGCCATCCCTTCTCTACTGAAGCTACATCCTAGCTTCAGTAGGTGCCTTCCCGGGTCCCTGGGGAGTCATAGTCGACATAACAGGCTGAACGAACATTCCTCGCCTTGGGTAGAAGTAACCGCTTCCGAAGAACGCAAAAGACAATCATCGGGACGCTCTCCAAACTTCTCCACAGCTCTCTCTTGAGATGAGCTTGTGAGAAAGTTCAAAGACCCATGTTCCCTCGCTCACAACTTCTGCACAATCTTCTTCTCACTTAACTCTCCCGCAGAAATTTTGTTTGTTGATTTCCGCTTCACAACCGGTTTGCGAGCCCCGACTCGCGTATCACTCATGGCTTTGAGGAGGCCGCTCTTGTTGGCTGATGGCGCTCCCTCACCAGACATCATGGCAGACACGGAGTAGAAGACAAAAGGCCAAAGAAACGAGAATAAAAGGAAACAACGCAGTCCTTCCTTACTCCAAGTCATATTTATAATAGTCCGGGCACGAAAATCCAGGGAAGTCCATTGCTACGCAATAATGTTATTTAATTTATACATGTTAATAATAATTTTCTTATCCTCTTGTGCTCTGCAACTTTTAAGGAGCAAGAGAATCAGAAAACTAAATATGTACACATAAAATATGTCGGCACGAATCTCAAGACCAATGAGGGGTTCAGAAGGAAGAAACAATTGGTTGAACGTTGTTGATTTACGACTATTTCAGGCTGGACGACGGCTAGAGGAGCGTCTTGTTTGGGCGATGGGCGAAACGTGCTAGGAAATTTCTTGCAGAGTAGTGATCAACCTTCAGGAAGATCGACAGGAAACATCCTTTCATATTAAATATAAATTAGGCTGAGCCTTACCGGACGATCGAAGAACTCTTATCGATCAAATTAGTTCTCCGATCTTATTAGAATAACTTAGTAATTTACTGAAAAGCCCATCTGAAAAGTTAATGATGAGGGAATATGTACTTTTGTAACATTGTGACTTATGCTTATAAATAGAGAATCTATGTCATAAATAAATGTGACTCTATTACTGTTCTTGGCTGATAAAATTTGTAAAATTTTTGGCATCTAGTTGGTAGTTCTTTATACGTTGGCTTACATGAAGGCAAACTTTAGCTAATTCAAATCAAAGCGTGAAACATTACTTTAGAGTAAGTTAACGATAACACATTAGCTGTGGAGTGCTTTCGTATACATTTATGTGGAAACAGATAGATCCAAGCTTCGAATTTAAAATTAAATGTGGAGAAAAATGTACTAGCACCTTAAGCTCGATGGTATCAAAGAGTTTTGGGAGATATTCATTTCCAACTATGTAGAAATGAGCTTTCAAGTGAGTTTTTTGAAGCAATGGTTTGATTGTCATATAATTTGTGCCTATGATTTTGAGTTTCCATTTGGTTGTTCCTCTGTGTTTTATGTGATTTAGAAATTCTTCAAACGTATTTAAATGTTTGTTTCTTAATCACCTTCTCCCTACTATATATATATATATATATATATATGGATGAGAAATTCCTTTATTTTATTTCTTTATGAAAATTTTTCCTCAATTATTTGCATTTTCAGGTCTCTTTTAAAATCCAAGAGTTGAAAACAACTATAGATATCGGATTGCTTCATAGAGATAACTTGCTGAAGAACATCAGTTACCAGTTTGATCAGTGGTACCATTTGGTGAGTGTGGAATCTGTAACTATGGTGTCATGTCTCTCTCTCTCTCTCTCTCTCTCTCTCTCTCTCTCTCTCTCTCTCTATATATATATGTATATATATTGGTTTATTAGTAAAAACTTGTCATTGGCTTATTATTCTATAGGCCCATAAACTCACTCAGTTTAAGAATATTTCCAGGTAAGGAAGGAGAAGTCTGTCTATCACACTTTGAACATGCTAAGCCTCGATGTTACAAAAAAATGTTTAGTTGCTGAGGGATGGAGCCCTGTTTTTGCTGCAAGTCAGGTATACAACATTCATATTTATATTTCATGACATTGTGAACTAAGATTCTTTTTCTAGATTTACAGTCATAACTTGGAACCACTCAACTTAGAATCCATCTTGCAGATTCAAGATGTGCTACAGCGGGCAACTTTTGATAGCAAATCCCAAGTTGGATCAATTTTTCAAGTTTTACACACAAAAGAATCTCCACCTACGTATTTCAAAACGAACAAATTCACTTCAGCTTTTCAGGAAATTGTTGATGCCTATGGGTGAGATGATTTCATGAGAAGCCTAGAAGAAATAATTTTTTTTATGTTTTGTTTTCCAATGGATTGTTGATATGTTTCGCCTCTATTAATGTAAATTCTGGAAATATTTGCTTGTGGATAACTTTTTTTGGAAGACAATTTATATTTAAAGCTTCCTGAAACACTTGATAGCGTATTCCTTGTGTATGTATATATTAGGAATGGTGAGTATCCGGGCTCGAATTTGATTTAAGTGGGATTCAAACCTATGATTTTGACACAAGAAATTTCTTACCAAGTTAATAAACTCCCACTTAGTTTATATTCGACATACATGTAGATTTGATTTTTTTTTTATTTTTTTATTTTTTTTATTTTTTTTTTTTTTGTTTAGTGTTTTTGTTTAGTGCCTAATGATGTTCTTTCCTGATTTCAGGGTTGCCAAGTACCAGGAAGCAAATCCTGGTGTATATTCGATCATTACATTTCCATTTCTATTTGCTGTCATGTTTGGTGATTGGGGTCATGGGCTGTGCTTGTTAGCTGTAACATTGTTTCTAATATTTCGAGAGAAAAAACTGTCTTCGCAGGTTAGTTCTTAACCTTTTTTTTTATTATGCAAATATGCCACTATGCATGTTTGCTGATAAAATCTGTAAAAAACTCATTTGTAAGTTTTATTTTTACTTGATTGCCTTTTGAAGTTATTTTTCTTTGCTCTAATATTGGATGAACCTAATTTCCCTGTGTGAACAGCACTTCAAAAAAGAAAAAAAGGTTTAATTTTGATATTACATAATTTTTTTCCTTGGAAATTGGACTAGGTGACTAACTACAACTATTATTATAAGGTAGAATGTGAGCATTTGTGCTGCCCTTTGTGCCTAGATGTTTGGTTTGCTCGGTTCCAAATGAGCCTGGAAATATTAGATTAGTTGTGCCTAAATATCTTGAAAGAAGAGCAATAAGAATAATTGTCTTCAAAATTTATTTTCTGTCACTAGTTACAAGAAGATGAACCGACCAACACATACTATTCAAGAGGAATATAACTGTTTAATTCAACTATAACTTTAGCGATATACTGTGGTACGAGCTGTAGCAGCATCCACTTGCAATGATTTATAAAAAAGTTAGTTTAGAGGGCATATATTGAATTTGTTGAAATAATATAGCAAAAAATTTGGAAAACTAACCTATCTAAGAGTGGTGGGTGGTTTCTCATAAGATTCAAAATGAAGAAATGACAGTATCACTTACATGTACAAGTATAATGCAATGTGCTTCAGAGATATATTCTTTCAATGATATGAAGAGGTTCAATGAGTCTATTGTTGTATTTATGCCTTTCTTTTTATTCTTTCAATGATATGAAGAGGTTCAATGAGTCTGTTGTTGTATTTATGCCTTTCTTTTTAATTAGGGGTAATTTGGTCTTTTGACTTTATTTACTTGTATTCCCTAATTCTCCTTTATAAATGTGACTTAGGGTTCACGAGAGATTTATTGTGAAGTGTTGAAATTGTGACCCTGAACATTTTTTCTTTCTCCCCATCTAGTGCTACTAGCGAAATCTCCCTCCCCATGGACGTAGGCGGATCAATTTAACGCCAAACCACATAAATTTTTTGTGTTTAATTATTGTTGTGTGAATTTATTCGTTTTCATATTATTTTTTGCATAACAATTGGTATCAGAGATTCGGGTTCGTGATTGGAGCTTGGTTTGGCCTCGACAACAGCAAATCTGGTGTGTGTTGCCTGTTTTTTTTTGTAGCAGGTGGTCCGACGTGCTTTGTCGCAGAGTCAGAGGTTTGTAGCAAACCGGCTGCAGACCAGTAGCTTGGACGCGAAGATTTGGCTTGCGATGGGAAAGATTGCAGCAACAGGGAGACTACAGGGGTTACGACGGTTTCGGTAGCTCTGACGAAAGTTCTGGTGGCGATAGGCGTGGTTTGGTGTGCGCTCCGACAGGAATATCATGTGGAACAAGATTGATCGGTGAAGTTTGGGTAGGGAGAGAAGCAGTTAAGCGTAAGACAGTACAAGAAAGAAAAGAAAAGAAAAGTTGTCTTTGAAAAAAAAAAGGAAATTTTGTTGAAAGGGGAAAGCAATTGGAACAGAGAAAGAAACCTTTTAAAAGGAATGTTTCTTAAAGAAAAGCTTTTGAAAAGGATTTTCAATGCAGCAACAACAACAACAACAACAAAACCTTTATCCCACTAAGTGGGGTCTGCTACAAGAAAACTTTTTCTCAATTGCATCCTATTTAGTGTCATATTTTCATTTAATTCTAATAAATTAAGATCATTTTTTATACAATATGCCCAAGTCCTCCTTGGTCTACCTCTATCTTTTTTAACATAAATCGAATCTAAAACATCTACTCTTCTAATCGATCGGATCATCAGATGGTCGACGTTTAATGTGACCAAACCATTTAAGAGAACTCTCTCTATTTTTGTCCGTCGCTGGAGCTACACCAACCCTATCACAGGTATATTCATTCGCATTTTGTCTCTAAGTGTAAAGCTACTCATCCATCTAATCATCCTCATCTCGACAACACTTAATTTAGTTTTGTGCGTTTCTTTTAAAAGCCAATATTCAGGTCTCACCACCATCTTATAAAATTTTCCTTTCATTCTAAGCGGTATTTTTCTATCACACAATAGGCCTGAAGCATTCCTCCACTTAAACCAACTTAAATTCTACTAATAACATCTACATCAATATCACCATCACTTTGAATATTTGACCCGAGATATCTAAAGCGTTCACACCTTCTAATGATTTGATCACCCATAGTTACATTTCTGCCACTAGAGCTACTACTACTAAAATTACATTCCATGTATTCTGTTTTAGTTCTACTCAAATGAAGGTCTTTAGACTTTAAGGTAGACCCCCATAATTCAAGTTTTTCTTGAGCTTTTTTTTTCTCTTTTTATCCACGAGAAGGATATCATCAGCAAAAAGCATACACCAAGGTACATCCTCTTGTAAGTGTCCAGTAAGACCATCCATAACTAAAGCAAAAAGATATGAGCTTAAAGCCGATCCTTGATGTAAACCAACAGAAATAAGAAAATATTTGGTCAATCCTCCTGTTCGAACACAAGTAACAGTTATTGTATACATATCTTCAATGACTTGAATATAAGTCATATCAACACCTTTCTTCTCAAGAACTCTCTAAAGGATATGTCTTGGAACCTTATCGTAAGATTTTTCTAAATCAATAAAAATCATATTTAGATCCTACTTATTATCTCTGAACTTCTCCGTTAAACCTCTCGATAAATGTATAGCTTCCATAGTAGACATACCCGACATAAATGCAAATTGATTATGAGAAATAGGAAAAAAAGAAAAAGAAAATTCTTTTAAAAGGGAATTTCAGAAAAAAATAAAAAAAAATGGAGAATGAAGTAGAGAGAATTTCAGCAAAAAAGAAATTTTTATTTTCTGATTTTCTTAGGTGATTTTTTTGTTTGTTTTTTTTCCAATTATTTAGCTCAATAAATTTTTTTTGGGAAAGTGATTGCAACAATGATAATAATGAATGATAACACGGTGTCAAATTCTTCAATATTCACTATGGCGGTGGAAATGTCAATTCATCTGGTAGTTACACATCCCGTTAGCTTATGCTAGAAAGGTTTTGTGCAATTAAAAGAGATTAATTATGACAAGGTGTTCTATCTAGTGATTAAACATCCCTCAATACATGTACTCTTAGCATTTGTAGCATGGTATGGTCTGATTTTGGAATAACTCAATGTGAAGACTGCATTCTTACACGGAGAATTGTAAGAGATCTGCACGTTGCAGCCACCTGGATATGGAATATCAAATGACTTAGTTTGCAAAGTGGACAAGTCTTTGTATGGGTTGACGTTAGTCACCATGACAATAGTATAAAATATTTGATCAGTTCATGATGTGACATGAGTACACGAGGAGCCAGTAGGATAATTGTGCATATTTTACGAAGTTGGCCAACGGTGAGTTCATTTATTTGATTCTATATATTGATCATATGTTGATTTCATCCATTAATCAGATTGAGGTTAATAGAAGGAAAAAATCTACTATCCAAATATTTCAAAATGGAGTTGAATAAGCTCATATAATTCTTGGCATGGAGATTCTCAGAGACAAGACATTTAAAAAGGTTTGGTTTTTGCAAGGGACTTATGCCTGGAAGGTGCAGAAGAAATTGGGGGTTAATGACTTTAGAAGGCGATGAGTCTAACAATTGCATCTCACTTTTAGTTGAGTTCAGGTCAGTGTCCTAAAGGTGGTCAAGAAAGAAAAAATATATGCTTGGTTTCTTATGCTAGTGTAGCGGACAACCTGATATATGTCATTTTGTACTAGATCTGTCATTGCACAAACAGTTGGTGTTGTGAGCAGATTCATGCGTGATCCAGGAAGAAAACATTGACATATTGTGAAGTGTATTATGAGATATCTGAAGGTACAAGTTGATGTTGACTTGGTGTCTGAGAGACAGTCATCTGTTGCAGATTTGTTTGTAGGCTATACTGGTCCGGACTATGCGGATGATTGACGGAGATTTACGACTATCTATTTATTCACATTGGTAGGTGGTCTAGACAATTGGAGGTCGGTTCTTCAGCCTATTGTTGCTTGGTCTACTACGGAGGTCGAGTACATGACATTCACGGAGGCGATGAAAGAAACGATATGGATGCAGGGCCTACTGAATGACTTGGGAGTTAATCAAGAGTCTGCGGCGGGGTTCTATGACTGTTAGATTGCAATATTCTTGACCATAAATATAGTTCATCGTGCTTGTACTAAACATTGTTGTGATGTTCCACTTTGTTCGGGACTTAATTAATGATAACAATGTTCTGTTGAAGAAGATAAATACGAAGGAGAATCCAGCTGACATGCTCACGATGGTACTATTAGTCCAGAAGGTCATTTACTTTTGGAGTTCGGTGATCATTCGAGTTCAGGGCTGATTGCCCAATTTGGCATTTTAAAGAATTATGCAAAGCTTGATTCCTTCGGGAGGGATGGTACGTAAGTAACTATCTTGGTGCAGCGGAATTAGAGTTTGGAGCTCATTTGGTCATCTTTCACTTATCTGGAAGTAAGAGATGAGGTGGAGATTGTTGTATTTATGACTTTTTGTTATTATGGATAGTTTGGTCTTGAATTTATTTACTTGTATGGCCTAATTCTCTATGAAATAAATTTAGGGTTTATGAGAGAGTTATGGTGAGAAGTGTTGAAGTTGTAACCCCTAACTTTTTTTCTTTCTTCCTATCTATTGCTAGTAAAATATCCCTCCCTGTAGACATAGGCGGATTAATTCAATGCCAAACCACGTAGATCTTTTGTGATTGATTGTTGCTGTGTGAATTTCTTCGTTTCCACATTATTTTCGCATAACGCCTAACAAAGGACCTTCTACGTATAATCTGACATAAATTTGTAGATAATCTTCAAATTGGAGGGCCTTAAGGACGTTTTCTTTAATAGAAAATGAGAGTAGACCAACAAGCTTTAAAATCTTCATCTTCAGTGAAGATTAGCAATATTTTGCATTGAAACGTCGATGGCTTGTGTAAAGGTAGAACTTACTCTTGTTGAAAAAATAATGGAGTTGGATGGGAGCTCTTAAAGTCTTAATGCCTTTAAATCAAGTGAAAGTTGGGAAAACTCATCAAGTGAGCAGATGCTTAGCGAAAACCATCGGGGGATATCAAATGATCTGGGTAGAGTTGATTATTACAGTGTTGTGCAAAGAGGTGTGACAAGGGCGAGGCATGAGTTGACTTTTAAAGAATGAAGTTGAGGAGACTGCATTAAAATTTGACAAGGAAGATGGATATAGTGTTATGTTAAAAGGGTTAGAATGGAAAATATTGTAGAAAACTACATATTTTAAGAAGATATGGCGGAGAACATTTGTTAAGCTGACCCAAATAGTTGAGCTAAAGGCTAAGGATGATGATACTAGTTTACTAAATGCATGGTGGCTTAGATTGATTTAAATGATAATATGTTTCATAGCTGGATTCTCTAGTTATATTAATATAATAATTGTTGATGCTGCATGTTAAGGATGTAATTGTAGTTTTTATCAGTGGGTTAAGGAGGATGACGATGATGCATGTGTTTACTAAACTGGTGTCTTCTTAGATTTCCTGTAAGCCATAATTTGTTTATGGCTTGTTTCTCATTGTAAGATTAACATTTTATTTGCTCACGCAGCTAAGGCAGTATATGCTCCGTTTATTCTACAAAATTCAGAATATGAAAAGAAATCAGGCAAACTATATTAGGGCCTTTATGCCACATTAATTTTACTATCGATTTTAGCTTTTGTTTGTCTTATGTTTATGCTTCTTTTTGGTCTTATAACTAAAATTTATGTTTATGAAAATTCTGGTGGCTTAAATTTTCTCTCTTATTATTTTGATAAGCAGAAGCTTGGAGATATTATGGAGATGGTTTTTGGTGGCCGTTATTTAATTTTAATGATGGCTATATTCTCAATTTATACGGGGTTGATATATAACGAGTTTTTTTCAGTCCCGTTTGAAATTTTTGGACCTTCTGCCTATGCATGCCGTGATTCCTCTTGCAGGTAACTTATTATTGATTGATTCGATGAAAGTTTTCTGCACTTATTGCTGTCCATTAATGCAATTTTGTTCTTCTCTTTTCAGTGATGCTACTACCGATGGATTAATCAAGGTAAGACGTACCTATCCATTTGGTCTGGATCCCACCTGGCATGGTAGTCGAAGCGAGTTGCCATTTCTCAACTCATTGAAGATGAAGATGTCAATCCTTCTTGGAGTATCTCAAATGAACCTTGGAATCGTGATGAGTTATTTTAATGGAACGTTCTAAATATTTGGTAAATTAATTTTGTTTTTTTTTTAAATTATTTTAGTGCTACTAACTTTGGGATAATTATATGAATGTAATATAAAATGTTGTGATTCTGCTATCTGAAGCCAATAATACTTCTTGCTCGGTTATCAAATCATGATTTTGCTGGATTGCTTCAAAATTGATGGACATCTTATGGAATTTCTTGAATCATTTAGATATCTCATCTCTAAGGTGCTTGCACTATATGCTCTAAAGAGGTTCTGAAAATTGGTAGTATTATGGTTTCTTTGTCCTACAAAAACTTAACAACTAATTAAAGTACTAGTTCCCTTTAAAATGTAAACTTTAAATTTACTCAATTTAAATCCTATGCTGTGTAAATAAATTATGTATTTCTTTTATTGATGTTTGAGTCTTGCATTAAGGCTATTTGCTTGAACCTGGATGAATTGAGGTTACCATGATTAATTTTCTATTATTCTTACTAGAGATATTTTACTTCATAATCGTGGATAATGTTCGAGAAAAGTGTCAAAATCATTCCCCGACTCTCTGTCAGTGGTCATTGTCGTCTCAGTGTTCATTAAAGTGTTTATTTAGTCCCTAGGCTCTCTTAAAGTGGGCTAAAATAGTCATCTTTGAGGACCATGTCAACTCATATTAAAACAGTTTTAAGGACTAATTTTACACTTTTATAGACTCTGGGACTAAATAGTTAAGAGGACTATTTTGACACTTTACTTGATAATGCTCACTACCCATGATTATATGGAATGGAGGAGAAAACGACATTTTCCATCTGGTCTTTTGTTCCTTTTGTCCTAACTTGTATATTTTAACTTGGGGCTTGAGTGGAAACCTACTGAATATCTCAGTTCCATTGAGTAATTTGAATTGATTTTTAATTTGCTATAATGCAGGTTCTAGCTTAAATGATATCTTGGTTTCGATGGATTAGTGAAGTTTTATATCTTATTTAAAGGGATATGCAAACTAAATATTTTTATTTAATTTTATTTTCTACCTTTAAATTCTTCGTAAATTTGAGTGTTAAAACACGGATTATCTTTTTTTTTTAACTGCTGCAACTTTTGATTTTGCTCATCTTTTTACATGTACTGTAGGTTCCAATTTATTCCCCAACTCATCTTCCTCAACAGCCTGTTTGGGTACCTGTCACTCCTTATCATTGTGAAATGGTGCACTGGTGCTACGGCTGATCTATATCATGTTATGATATATATGTTTCTTAGTCCAACTGATGAGCTTGGTGAAAACCAACTTTTCCCTGGTCAAAAGACATTTCAGGTTTGTTTTTTTGTATGATTTACATACTTACCACTCAATTCTTATGTATTTACATGTCTAACACATTAACTTCAATTTTTACCAACATGCGACTTTACTATGCATGAAAAGGTGGATTTCACTTTTTAAAAGTAAAACGTGCCATTAACTTCAATTTTTACCAACATGCGACTTTACTATGCATGAAAAGGTGGATTTCACTTTTTAAAAGTAAAAAAACGTGGTATTTTTTATGTGATATGAAAGATTTCAGAGGTTTAAATGTTCAAAAATATAGTTTAGATGTTCAATATATAAATACATAGGAATTGGGTCCCCCCTCGCCCCCTCTTCTTTTATTATTTGCTGCATGAAGATACTCAATTTATGAAGCAATATTTCCAGCTTGTCCTCCTCCTACTGGCCTTCATTTCAGTTCCTTGGATGTTACTTCCCAAGCCATTTCTCTTGAAGAGACAACATGAACAAGTATGCATATTTTATTAGATTTTTTTACTTTTTGGTTTTTATTGATTATGTACGACTTTATTGATTACTTTATATACACTTTGGTTTCAGAGACACCAAGGCCAGGCATACGCCATGCTTCAGACCACTGACAATGGCTCTCTTGAGGAGCAAGATAATGATCCACATCACCATGAAGAGTTCGAATTCAGCGAAGTTTTTGTGCACCAACTCATTCACACTATAGAATTTGTTCTTGGAGCAGTCTCAAATACTGCATCGTATCTTCGGCTTTGGGCATTGAGGTATGCCTCTCGTATGATTATTCAGTGTCAGGTCACTAATGTCAAAAATAATGAGCAATATGTTTGTTAGCAAACTTTGTTGAAATGTTTGCCTTGGGGTTGTTTAGAAGTGCAAATGAGTCGAGCTAAGCTTGAGCTCGAGCTTAATTCTACCATTCGAGTTGGCTCACAAGCCAAATTGTTTATTATTAATGATTGGAAATGATTTTGATTTGCATAATTTGACATAAAATGACAAAGAATGAGTAGTTATGGGAAAGAGAATGATAATACATCACTTGATATAAAATCTACGATATGATTTTCAATTTTTAAAAAATAATTTATACTTTAAATTTTAAATTTTAATATATTTTAAGTGCTTATTTTAATTATTTTTAAAATGAGTTGGCTCACAAGTTGTAGTTGGCTCAACCTTGGCTATCTAGCTCATTGAGCTAAGCTTGTGAGCCATTTATCGAGCTGTGCCCGAGCCAGCTCACGAGTCGTTTGGCTCAATTACACTAGCGTTCTGTTTTTTAACCTAGAAAGTTCATAAAGTATCACACTCAAGTCTACATTTGTGACGTCTGCACGCTGAAATTTTTCTATCTTAAAACTGTCTTCAGTATAAATTAGGAATATTTTATCTACATAACACTCAATTCCTATGTATTTTCATATGTAACATCTAAACTTCAATCTTTACATATATGCATCTATCCACACATGAAAAGGTGCATTTCACATCTTAAACGTTAAAATAGTGACATTTTTTTATATGATATGAAAGCTTTTGGTGGTATAAATATGAAAAGCAAAGTTTTGGTGTTAGATATATAAATAGATAGGAATTCGGTGATAAGTATCTAAATGCCCCTATAAATTATTTAGTCACTAACTCACCTGTGTATTTCCGTGTACTTTGTTCAGTGATGTGCTCAAATAAATGAACAACTACTCAATTCTTCTTCTAATATTTCTTTTCTTGCAGTCTTGCTCATTCAGAACTGTCCAGTGTGTTCTACGACAAGGTTCTTCTCCTTGCCTGGGGGTAATATAATCTTCTCTTCCTCTCAAACTTTTGATTATTTTCTCAAGACCGAACGTTCCATTATACCTTAAAGTTAACAAATTTATGAACTCAGGTTCAACAATATCATAATCCTCGTCGTCGGCATCATCGTCTTCATTTTCGCCACTGTTGGTGTTCTGCTTGTCATGGAAACACTCAGCGCATTCTTGCATGCTCTCAGGCTTCACTGGGTGGAATTCATGAATAAATTTTATGAGGGAGATGGATACAAATTCTCACCTTTTTCTTTTGCCCTGCTTGAGGAGGACGATGATTAGTGCAGATTCTGTATTTCTAGAGGATTGAGTTGTGATTTTTATTATATTTTTATTTGTGCTTAGCAGAAAAAATAAGGGGAGGGGAGGGGTATGTTGATATGATACGGAGGAGGACATTATTTGCTTAAATAAATGTGCTTCTTCGTTGGGACATGATAACATTATGTGATAATTTGGTGTTAGTGATTATGTTTTTTTAATCTATTTTTAATTCAGTTGTTGGACATGATGAATCCTTTTTCATTACTCCCCGAGGGGATTCTAACAAGGTACGGCTGATCCTTCCAGCCAAAAAAAAAAAATCCTATGTCATGAGCTTTTAGTTCGTTTGCCATAAATTTTGTTTTTAGGGAAGATTTACGTAAATATCATTTTATCCTATGTATTTACATGTCTAACATCTAAACTTCAGTGTTTACATATATGCCACCTTGTGAATGTAAAGTTGCATTTCATTTTTTAAAGCTTAAAATAGAGATATTTATTATTATTATTTACAATGTGATGAAGGATTTGAGTGATGTAAATGTGGAAAATAAGGTTAAGGTGTTGGAAATATAGACATGTTGGAATTGGGTGGTATCTATGTAATTGCACCTCCTTTTTTTGTTATATAACGTGATATTTAAATATTTAAATAATGTTTGATTGATAATCTGTGATATAAAAGGTCTAAAAAATTTTTGGTTATTTTGATGATAGCGGAAAACTTCGATGAAATTCTTGTTTCCAGTATTTGGTGTTGACATGGAACACTGAAACATAATAAAGGCAGTCATGATTGTTAACCAGTGGCATTATGCTCTCACTGTGGGAAAAAATATTACATCAGTACTACGCACGTAGAGTAACGTGCGTACCCAATGAAATCACGTCGCAATACCCCGCGCGACGCAAAAAAAAAAAAAACGGCGCAGTAACACGGGGAATATTCCTCCCGTGTTATTCATGTGTTATTGTGTGTTATTCATGTATTATTGTATCATAGGAATATTCCTGGTGTTATAATAACACAATAACACATGAATAACACACAATCACACTTGAATAACACTAGAAATATTCCCGACAGAAAAAAACGGCGCAGTAATACTGGAGAATATTCTCTCCCGTGTTATTCTTGTATTATTGTGTGTTATTCATGTATTATTCATGTGTTATTGTGTTATTATAACACCAAAAATATTCTCAGGACACAATAACACATGAATAACACACAATCACACTTGAATAACACTAGAAATATTCCCGACAGAAAAAAACGGCGCAGTAATACTGGAGAATATTCTCTCCCGTGTTATTCTTGTATTATTGTGTGTTATTCATGTATTATTCATGTGTTATTGTGTTATTATAACACCAAAAATATTCTCAGGACACAATAACACATGAATAACACACAATCACACTTGAATAACACTAGAAATATTCCCGACAGAAAAAAACGGCGCAGTAATACTGGAGAATATTCTCTCCCGTGTTATTCTTGTATTATTGTGTGTTATTCATGTATTATTCATGTGTTATTGTGTTATTATAACACCAAAAATATTCTCAGGACACAATAACACATGAATAACACACAATCACACTTGAATAACACTAGAAATATTCCCGACAGAAAAAAACGGCGCAGTAATACTGGAGAATATTCTCTCCCGTGTTATTCTTGTATTATTGTGTGTTATTCATGTATTATTCATGTGTTATTGTGTTATTATAACACCAAAAATATTCTCAGGACACAATAACACATGAATAACACACAATCACACTTGAATAACACTAGAAATATTCCCGACAGAAAAAAACGGCGCAGTAATACTGGAGAATATTCTCTCCCGTGTTATTCTTGTATTATTGTGTGTTATTCATGTATTATTCATGTGTTATTGTGTTATTATAACACCAAAAATATTCTCAGGACACAATAACACATGAATAACACACAATCACACTTGAATAACACTAGAAATATTCCCGACAGAAAAAAACGGCGCAGTAATACTGGAGAATATTCTCTCCCGTGTTATTCTTGTATTATTGTGTGTTATTCATGTATTATTCATGTGTTATTGTGTTATTATAACACCAAAAATATTCTCAGGACACAATAACACATGAATAACACACAATCACACTTGAATAACACTAGAAATATTCCCGACAGAAAAAAACGGCGCAGTAATACTGGAGAATATTCTCTCCCGTGTTATTCTTGTATTATTGTGTGTTATTCATGTATTATTCATGTGTTATTGTGTTATTATAACACCAAAAATATTCTCAGGACACAATAACACATGAATAACACACAATCACACTTGAATAACACTAGAAATATTCCCGACAGAAAAAAACGGCGCAGTAATACTGGAGAATATTCTCTCCCGTGTTATTCTTGTATTATTGTGTGTTATTCATGTATTATTCATGTGTTATTGTGTTATTATAACACCAAAAATATTCTCAGGACACAATAACACATGAATAACACACAATCACACTTGAATAACACTAGAAATATTCCCGACAGAAAAAAACGGCGCAGTAATACTGGAGAATATTCTCTCCCGTGTTATTCTTGTATTATTGTGTGTTATTCATGTATTATTCATGTGTTATTGTGTTATTATAACACCAAAAATATTCTCAGGACACAATAACACATGAATAACACACAATCACACTTGAATAACACTAGAAATATTCCCGACAGAAAAAAACGGCGCAGTAATACTGGAGAATATTCTCTCCCGTGTTATTCTTGTATTATTGTGTGTTATTCATGTATTATTCATGTGTTATTGTGTTATTATAACACCAAAAATATTCTCAGGACACAATAACACATGAATAACACACAATCACACTTGAATAACACTAGAAATATTCCCGACAGAAAAAAACGGCGCAGTAATACTGGAGAATATTCTCTCCCGTGTTATTCTTGTATTATTGTGTGTTATTCATGTATTATTCATGTGTTATTGTGTTATTATAACACCAAAAATATTCTCAGGACACAATAACACATGAATAACACACAATCACACTTGAATAACACTAGAAATATTCCCGACAGAAAAAAACGGCGCAGTAATACTGGAGAATATTCTCTCCCGTGTTATTCTTGTATTATTGTGTGTTATTCATGTATTATTCATGTGTTATTGTGTTATTATAACACCAAAAATATTCTCAGGACACAATAACACATGAATAACACACAATCACACTTGAATAACACTAGAAATATTCCCGACAGAAAAAAACGGCGCAGTAATACTGGAGAATATTCTCTCCCGTGTTATTCTTGTATTATTGTGTGTTATTCATGTATTATTCATGTGTTATTGTGTTATTATAACACCAAAAATATTCTCAGGACACAATAACACATGAATAACACACAATCACACTTGAATAACACTAGAAATATTCCCGACAGAAAAAAACGGCGCAGTAATACTGGAGAATATTCTCTCCCGTGTTATTCTTGTATTATTGTGTGTTATTCATGTATTATTCATGTGTTATTGTGTTATTATAACACCAAAAATATTCTCAGGACACAATAACACATGAATAACACACAATCACACTTGAATAACACTAGAAATATTCCCGACAGAAAAAAACGGCGCAGTAATACTGGAGAATATTCTCTCCCGTGTTATTCTTGTATTATTGTGTGTTATTCATGTATTATTCATGTGTTATTGTGTTATTATAACACCAAAAATATTCTCAGGACACAATAACACATGAATAACACACAATCACACTTGAATAACACTAGAAATATTCCCGACAGAAAAAAACGGCGCAGTAATACTGGAGAATATTCTCTCCCGTGTTATTCTTGTATTATTGTGTGTTATTCATGTATTATTCATGTGTTATTGTGTTATTATAACACCAAAAATATTCTCAGGACACAATAACACATGAATAACACACAATCACACTTGAATAACACTAGAAATATTCCCGACAGAAAAAAACGGCGCAGTAATACTGGAGAATATTCTCTCCCGTGTTATTCTTGTATTATTGTGTGTTATTCATGTATTATTCATGTGTTATTGTGTTATTATAACACCAAAAATATTCTCAGGACACAATAACACATGAATAACACACAATCACACTTGAATAACACTAGAAATATTCCCGACAGAAAAAAACGGCGCAGTAATACTGGAGAATATTCTCTCCCGTGTTATTCTTGTATTATTGTGTGTTATTCATGTATTATTCATGTGTTATTGTGTTATTATAACACCAAAAATATTCTCAGGACACAATAACACATGAATAACACACAATCACACTTGAATAACACTAGAAATATTCCCGACAGAAAAAAACGGCGCAGTAATACTGGAGAATATTCTCTCCCGTGTTATTCTTGTATTATTGTGTGTTATTCATGTATTATTCATGTGTTATTGTGTTATTATAACACCAAAAATATTCTCAGGACACAATAACACATGAATAACACACAATCACACTTGAATAACACTAGAAATATTCCCGACAGAAAAAAACGGCGCAGTAATACTGGAGAATATTCTCTCCCGTGTTATTCTTGTATTATTGTGTGTTATTCATGTATTATTCATGTGTTATTGTGTTATTATAACACCAAAAATATTCTCAGGACACAATAACACATGAATAACACACAATCACACTTGAATAACACTAGAAATATTCCCGACAGAAAAAAACGGCGCAGTAATACTGGAGAATATTCTCTCCCGTGTTATTCTTGTATTATTGTGTGTTATTCATGTATTATTCATGTGTTATTGTGTTATTATAACACCAAAAATATTCTCAGGACACAATAACACATGAATAACACACAATCACACTTGAATAACACTAGAAATATTCCCGACAGAAAAAAACGGCGCAGTAATACTGGAGAATATTCTCTCCCGTGTTATTCTTGTATTATTGTGTGTTATTCATGTATTATTCATGTGTTATTGTGTTATTATAACACCAAAAATATTCTCAGGACACAATAACACATGAATAACACACAATCACACTTGAATAACACTAGAAATATTCCCGACAGAAAAAAACGGCGCAGTAATACTGGAGAATATTCTCTCCCGTGTTATTCTTGTATTATTGTGTGTTATTCATGTATTATTCATGTGTTATTGTGTTATTATAACACCAAAAATATTCTCAGGACACAATAACACATGAATAACACACAATCACACTTGAATAACACTAGAAATATTCCCGACAGAAAAAAACGGCGCAGTAATACTGGAGAATATTCTCTCCCGTGTTATTCTTGTATTATTGTGTGTTATTCATGTATTATTCATGTGTTATTGTGTTATTATAACACCAAAAATATTCTCAGGACACAATAACACATGAATAACACACAATCACACTTGAATAACACTAGAAATATTCCCGACAGAAAAAAACGGCGCAGTAATACTGGAGAATATTCTCTCCCGTGTTATTCTTGTATTATTGTGTGTTATTCATGTATTATTCATGTGTTATTGTGTTATTATAACACCAAAAATATTCTCAGGACACAATAACACATGAATAACACACAATCACACTTGAATAACACTAGAAATATTCCCGACAGAAAAAAACGGCGCAGTAATACTGGAGAATATTCTCTCCCGTGTTATTCTTGTATTATTGTGTGTTATTCATGTATTATTCATGTGTTATTGTGTTATTATAACACCAAAAATATTCTCAGGACACAATAACACATGAATAACACACAATCACACTTGAATAACACTAGAAATATTCCCGACAGAAAAAAACGGCGCAGTAATACTGGAGAATATTCTCTCCCGTGTTATTCTTGTATTATTGTGTGTTATTCATGTATTATTCATGTGTTATTGTGTTATTATAACACCAAAAATATTCTCAGGACACAATAACACATGAATAACACACAATCACACTTGAATAACACTAGAAATATTCCCGACAGAAAAAAACGGCGCAGTAATACTGGAGAATATTCTCTCCCGTGTTATTCTTGTATTATTGTGTGTTATTCATGTATTATTCATGTGTTATTGTGTTATTATAACACCAAAAATATTCTCAGGACACAATAACACATGAATAACACACAATCACACTTGAATAACACTAGAAATATTCCCGACAGAAAAAAACGGCGCAGTAATACTGGAGAATATTCTCTCCCGTGTTATTCTTGTATTATTGTGTGTTATTCATGTATTATTCATGTGTTATTGTGTTATTATAACACCAAAAATATTCTCAGGACACAATAACACATGAATAACACACAATCACACTTGAATAACACTAGAAATATTCCCGACAGAAAAAAACGGCGCAGTAATACTGGAGAATATTCTCTCCCGTGTTATTCTTGTATTATTGTGTGTTATTCATGTATTATTCATGTGTTATTGTGTTATTATAACACCAAAAATATTCTCAGGACACAATAACACATGAATAACACACAATCACACTTGAATAACACTAGAAATATTCCCGACAGAAAAAAACGGCGCAGTAATACTGGAGAATATTCTCTCCCGTGTTATTCTTGTATTATTGTGTGTTATTCATGTATTATTCATGTGTTATTGTGTTATTATAACACCAAAAATATTCTCAGGACACAATAACACATGAATAACACACAATCACACTTGAATAACACTAGAAATATTCCCGACAGAAAAAAACGGCGCAGTAATACTGGAGAATATTCTCTCCCGTGTTATTCTTGTATTATTGTGTGTTATTCATGTATTATTCATGTGTTATTGTGTTATTATAACACCAAAAATATTCTCAGGACACAATAACACATGAATAACACACAATCACACTTGAATAACACTAGAAATATTCCCGACAGAAAAAAACGGCGCAGTAATACTGGAGAATATTCTCTCCCGTGTTATTCTTGTATTATTGTGTGTTATTCATGTATTATTCATGTGTTATTGTGTTATTATAACACCAAAAATATTCTCAGGACACAATAACACATGAATAACACACAATCACACTTGAATAACACTAGAAATATTCCCGACAGAAAAAAACGGCGCAGTAATACTGGAGAATATTCTCTCCCGTGTTATTCTTGTATTATTGTGTGTTATTCATGTATTATTCATGTGTTATTGTGTTATTATAACACCAAAAATATTCTCAGGACACAATAACACATGAATAACACACAATCACACTTGAATAACACTAGAAATATTCCCGACAGAAAAAAACGGCGCAGTAATACTGGAGAATATTCTCTCCCGTGTTATTCTTGTATTATTGTGTGTTATTCATGTATTATTCATGTGTTATTGTGTTATTATAACACCAAAAATATTCTCAGGACACAATAACACATGAATTGGTAAGGCATGGTTGTTTGGGAGGTGTGGGCTGTCGGCAGTAGTGACCGGGTTGTGGTGGTTCGGCGGGAACAACGAAAACTTGACTTTGGTGGTCGAGCAGTGGTGGTCCATTAGCAGTCGTGACTCACCAGCGGTGACTGGGTATTGGTGGTCCAATGACGTCGATGAAAACTCGACTTCAGTGGTCAAGCTGGGCTGATTCGATGGCGGCTGCAGTTTGATAGTGGTTGTCGGGTAGTGGTGCTCTGGCGGCAGCGACTGCTTGTTGGACGTGGTTGGGCAGCCGTGGCTCAACAATGATGTCCTGATAATAACAACGGTGGTCCAGTGACAACGACTCCTTGATGGCCCAGTTTGGGTAGCGGGGCCGCGCTAGTCGGTGGTTATCCGTCAGTGGCAGAGCGAGGTAATCCTCAAGAGATTGTAGCTCCTTCGATCGTTACTTCAAGGTCCATATCCCCCCTGATGAATCAAGTGTGACTCTATTTATAGATTTTAGGAGTGGCAACCTATGTAAATATTGTATGAATCTATATCATTCCATTAGATGACTTGAGTGATTCCTTTGACTGAATGATATTTTTTAGTATTTAAGTGCTTGAGTGCCTGAGTGATGTTAGATTTGAGTGAACTAAGGATCATTAGTTCGTCTTGTCAAGACGTTTAATTTGACTCAGATTTGAAATTGATTTGATTATTCATTTAACCATCCAAAGCCTCTAGGTTGCACTACGTTTTGAATGGTTTGGTTGGTCTTGTCGGGTTGTTCAGTTCAATTGTAAGTTTGGTAAAATCAGAGCTTGAATGATGATAAACTCGTGCATGATTAAAATAATATTTAAGCTCATATCAATACTTTTTCTTATCTTATTTAAGCTGATGAATTTTAAGTTTTTGTTAAAACTGATATTTATTCTAATCTCTCTCTGAACCCTTTTGAATAAATTCAGGAAACCTGCAGGACCTTTTTTGAATTTTAATAATATGCTATAAGCTTTTCTAAGGTTATTGATGTTAACACAACATCACAAATTTATAATCCTATAAGTTCCACAGTAAGGGTTCGTTTGAAACAGAGGCAAAGCTCTCTTAAACGTTACGTTAAAAAAGACCCATAATTTATTTATTTATTTTTATTTTCTTATTCAAATCATGATATCACTTTAACAACCGCTGCTTTACATCACAATTTATGTTAATGCTGCTTTTAAAAGAACTTTTAAGAAAGGCAAAGCTCTCCCAAACGCGAGAGATTATTACGTTCGTCGCCCGGATGCCGAGCTGCTTTCAGGCGACGACCGTGATACAGTGGAGAAATTTAAGGTGAAGAAAAATAGGAATCGACACAAAACCAAAAGAACGTAGAGATTTAACAAGATTCGGCAAAGATGCCTACATCCTCGGGAGCAGAGCGGCGAATTTCACTATTTCAGAGGAGTTACATACTCATTAGGTTACACATCTATTTATAGATAAAACGTACAGATAAATTCACCTTCAACCCACTAATCTAAGAGACGCACCTCTTCACACCAAGATGCACTCTTTTTCATTCCAAGAGACACAGCTCTCCATTTCAAGATACTCCAAATTTCCTAGTATATGAGTCATACCTAGCACGACCTCCATTGTATCACGGTCGTCGCCCGGACGTAGAAGTAGAAGACTATTTTGTTGTGACTATCTAGTCCCTTGGACTCAAAAAAGAGATTATTCTATAAACTTTATATATGTTTGGCTAAATGATTTGAAATAAAAGCTTCTCTCTTTTGAATCGCCCCGCGCAGTGTTTCACTAATTATGTCTCTTTGCACAAAACCTAGGGTGATTATTTGGTTGCTTTGGAAGGATTAACTTTCAAACTGATAAAATCAATTGCAATCGAACGGCAAAATCCAAAAAAATTAACAAAATCGATCGATTCAAGATTTAAGTTGTTTATATACAGTAGAAGACTATTTTGTTGTGACTATCTAGTCCCTTGGACTCAAAAAAGTGATTATTCTATAAACTTTATATATGTTTGGCTAAATGATTTGAAACAAAAGCTTCTCTCTTTTGAATCGCCCCACCAAGTGTTTCATCAATTATGTCTCTTTGCACAAAACCTAGGGTGATTATTTGGTTGCTTTGGATGGATTAACTTTCAAACTGATAAAATCGATTGCAATCGAACTGCAAAATCCAAAAAAATTAACAAAATTGATCGAATCAAGATTTAAGTTGTTTATATATTTCGGTTATGAACAAATTAAAATTTAATTATTAGTTTGAGCTTTATTATGAACAAACATCATGAGTTACATATTACATGTATAATATTAATTTAATTTCATAAATCCTTCATTTAGTTTAGAATTTATATATATTTTTTATTTTGTCGCATTAAAAATATAACCAAATTACCAATCTTAATCCACATATTGAGATTTTAAAATATAAAAAAAAAAAGCAAAAATAATTTCTTGAAATAAAATTTTTACAATCAGCTCACAGCTATAATAAACCTTATTTATAAAATTTATGAACTTTTTTCATCTTTCAAAGTTCACAGTGACACTTATTATTATTTTTAATTATATTATCACCCTTGGCTTAAGATGCTTTAATAACTGAAGATTTTTAGAATTATGAGTTCTCTTGGTCTAACTACTCTTCTACCATTAAAATTAAAGAATTCATTAAGCATGGTTTTTGGAGTTTGCCACCCTTGACTGATAATGATAGCATCCTTTTCATCCAATGAATGTCATAATGTTTTTATTAATGATGATAGCTTAGACATGACCCTGAACTTTATATATATATATAAATATATAAATGGCTACTTGTCAAGTTGTTGTCCGAAATGTTAAGTGAAACGCTGGCTTTTTATTGGAGTGCATATCTTCGATAACGGCTTAAAGGTCAAATCTTTTCATCCTCACCGCAAATATTTCAATGCCCACATCGGCTATTATGATATACGATAATAGATATAAGTTTAATTAAGTGAACAACGCCAGCAAATATGGTAAGCCATCAAGTTTGAACAGCCTAATATGTTCTATATATATATATCGATGA
>NW_018164464.1:2131771-2136240 GCF_001263595.1 Phalaenopsis equestris
TGTATTAGATGAATGCAATTATAAGAATTGGGTGATATATATATATATATGTAAATGCCCCAATAATAATAATTTTTAATAATTAATTGGCAGGATGTGTTATTTTGTGGTTCTCCTTCCAGAAATGGTGCTGCCCATTAAATGTGCTTTATAAATAAAGGACAAGTTGGCCAACTAGCCAGGAGTCGTACCATCTACTATCAGCATTTTATTATGCCGATAAGAGCTGCCAATATTCATCTTTTTAATTTGTTTTTCCCTGAAGATTCATGTACATGTCGCTCAGTTCTTGTGAATTTACATATCCAACATCTAAATCTCATATATATATATATATATATATATTAGGTGTTAGATATGCAAAAAAAACATTAGAATTGGGTGGTATGTATGCAAATGCCGCCTTTTTTTTTGGCAGTAATAAGAGAGAGAGATAGAGAGAGATGAAGAGAGTAAACTATAAGTTCCTCAATAAGAGAAAATATTACGTCCGTTGTCATGATGTGGAGACGACGACGTGGACTTCACCACGTCACTACACACAATGGCATGTTCGAACTGATGTTATCCACACACACGGTGTCTCGTCACTACACACAATGGCATGTTCGAACTGATGTTGTTATCCACACACACGGTGTCAGTATACTTTCTCTCACAATAGCAGCAGATGGAGCTCAACATTTGGATAGATCATTTATATTAATATCCTATTAGCTCACTAATTATCTAAGTTGAAAATAGAACATGTAACATTTAATTTTAATATTTAGTTGCATATCTTTATAAGATTTTTGAATTTTTCTATGCATAAAAAAACACATTAATGTATTTTTTATTTAAAAATTTTATCAAGTCTAATATAACTTTTAATTATAGTATAAAATAATCTGTTCATATTCAATTTGTAACATCACGTCATATTTCTTATGACATCTTCAAGTAGAATATGTCGAATGATTCATTAAATAAATATTTAAAAATTCACGAGCGGATATTTTGAACTATAAATATTTTTTATTTTTACACATAATCAGTCAAAAAATTCTTAATGCCTTGCAAGTAACATTGTGAATAGTTCATTAGTGCATCTTGATTATAAGAATGATTTAGGATAAATTTTATAATTAAATATTTTGAAGCTCATAAATATGGAAAAATATACATACATTTATGCATAGCAACGAGTGGCCACAACGTGTGGGCTGATGTGAACGTTAAGGCTTCCAGTGAAGCTTTTAGTTTATTTCTTATGCAAATTGTGGACAAGGTGAGGGGCTTTTCGGTCAACTAGATTATTACAGAACTATCCTTATGGTTAGTGATTGCAATTTTCAATTAATGATAATGCCATTTTTTAATTAATTTAAAAGGAATGATTGGTCTATTAATTGTGTTGTCAAAAATAAATTAAAACGATGTAAAAAAGAGAGATAATTAATAAAAAAATAAAATAAAATAAGTTATTTGTTTGGTTCATAATTGACTTATTTTGTGAACCTCCGGAGAACTTGTTATTAGTACAATTTTATTCGTAGAACATCATATAATTGACCAAATATAATACAATAATAGTATCTTATAAAATATTAGTATCTTTTAAAACTGTATGAGTATGAGGGTGGAGAAATTATTCCATACGGACAGTGCATGCACAGATGCATGCGTTGTCCGATCTCGGCCGTCGATCACAACTTTTTTATTTTTTTTCCTTTTTAAATGAGGGCCACCGAAATACAGTTTTGCATGCTCTGTCCATATGAAATAATTTTGCATGATGGTGGCTCAAGTTTCTTCGTAATGACCATAAGTAATCTCACTTTCTCTTTTAAATTCTATAGTTTCAACAAAAAAAAAATTATTTTAATTTTAGATTTATTTAAAATACTATAAAATTAAATTATTTATTTAAGAATTAATATTTGATGAAATAAAGTACAATAATTTAATCAAATTTAGTTCTTATCTTCAAATGTTTAAATTTACCTTGAAGTTACATGAAGTTTCTTTTTGTTAATTTAACCTTTATAAATTACATTAGTATTAACAATGTTCATAATGTAATAAAATGAAAATTTCATATAATGAATAACAAAAATAAATTTAGTAATTATAACAACTATTTTATTAGATGTAAGTTTATTGAGAAAACATAAAAGAATTTATGAAATCATTTGAATAAAAAAAGTATAATGGTTGCTTCATGATGCATCCAAAAGTTGGTATAAAATAAAGGTTTGTTTTGGAATATTTTTTATAGTTTTTTGGTCTCAAGTGTCAAAGTATATTGTAACAACCATATTGGAATTCCTTAAGCCTTGTCTGCATACCAAATAACTTATACGCAAATTTCGAGAGTATGAAAGGAAAATGAGATAGGAGAAATTATTGTGTGGAGAGATACAGTCCGAATGGGACATCGTTATATTCAGATTGTCCTTCGGACGTGTTGTCATCCACGCAGTAATTTTTCCATGAAATGGAATAATTTAGATGGGAGCTTACAAAGGGGTCTGGTATAGAGAAGAAACTGACAAAAATTGGAATACATTGCGCACAATTCTTATGTATTTACATTTCATACATAAACACTCGTATTTACACACATAGCATTTAAATCTTTAATATCACATAAAAATTAGATTTTCATCACTTTTAAAAAGTGATGCATTATTTCATGCATAAGTTTAAAACATCAAAGTGGCATGTATGCAAATATAAAAATTTAAGCGTGAGATATGCAAATACATAAAAATTGTGTGCTATGTACGGAAATGTCAATCAGATGCATCTTAACACAATTAATTGTACTTTACCCAATTATAGTTTTTCTTTAGCTAGAACTGTGATTAAACTTAGACGGCATAAGAAAAAGGAAGATTTACACGCACGCCTCTCAGTTCTTATGTACATACATATCCAACATCTAAATTTCAATTATTACATATATACCTCTTTTAATTACCTATGCATAAAAAGGTAATTTTCACTCTTTGAACTATAAATGTAAAAGATTTGGGTGGTATGAATATAAAAAGTAAGACTATAGGTGTTAAGATATGTAAATACAATGGAAATGGGTGGTATATATGCGAATGATACTCAAATGCATAAATTAAACGATTTTTCCTGCGTTTGAGTTTGGTGAGCAGAGCATTGCTTTTTTTATAATAGAGTGAAGTCAAATTTCTGACTATAAATTTCAGTTGTTTTTACAGTTTCGGTTGAGAGAAATTCAAAATTGATCAGAATGTTCAGTTTTCATGGAGTTGGGCCAACTCTTAAAATTAAATAGGAAGCGAAACGAAACAAATTCTAAGACAATTTGAACTATCAATTTTTTACGGGAAGTTTTAAGCAAATGCTGAACCAAATGTATTATATCTACGACATGTGCTTTAAGAAAAATATTATACTACATTTTTTTTTTCTTCATTTGATCGGAGTAAAAACATCAGAATTATCCAAACTATCAAGCGAGGCTTTTTTTTTCTGAACATGAAGTTTAATTAATTAAAGTTTTTGGTACACAAACAAATACATCACAAACAAAGACATATATAAAAACTGCGATGAGAGCGGAATGTCACGGATAAATAGTCCTACATCGGCTAGGTGTAAGTCACGGATAACAAGCCCCACATCGGCTAGATGTAAGGCCGAAAAACAGTAAGAGCTCTTTTTGGAGGTGACAAGTGGAATCAGAGTAGATTATTGTCTGTCATGTGTGTGGACTTTCCATGGTCCAGTGAGACACTGGTAGAGCTGATCCGTGATGAGGGCATCACGTGATTGGGTGGAGGAGAATGTTACGGACAAAAAGTATTATATTGGATAGATGTAGGGTCGAAAAGTAATATTTAAGTCCTAGACTGTCATCACCCAAAAGAGTTTTTTTGGGAGGTGATATAGTGCTCTCTTTATCTCATTTTCAAAAACATCCTCATCATAAAATTTGTGCAAAAAAAAAAAAAAAAAAAAAGTTGTAGTTGTGAATATATGATACCTCAGCGTATGAGCTGTAAAACAAAAAAAAAAATTATCTGGTCCTAAAAAAAAAATCCATTAAAAATGACACGCAATACCTCAATCAAACTTCTACACCGCCATCTGTCGCTCAAAACAAACCAAAAATCACCACGTGTCATCACAATCCCACGTGTTAAACCTCCACCTCACCTTCTCCGCCTTAAATAAACCACACCGCATTTCCCATCCAACCAACACCATCCCCTGAACAGAATCCAGATCGCCGGAGCTCTGTTTACTCCCACCATGAACCAGAATCAGCAGCCCCGCAGCCCCTCCGATTATCGCGAAGAGCCCATCAAATACGGCGACCTGTTCCCCGTCCAAGGTGACCTCGCCGGAGAACCCATCCGCCCCCGCGACGCCGCCTTGATGCAGACCGCCGAGACCCTGCTCACCGGCAAGACCCACAAAGGCGGCGCCGCCTCCGCCATGCAGTC
>NW_018164464.1:2148913-2177952 GCF_001263595.1 Phalaenopsis equestris
ATATTAAGATGAATAGTATTTCGAGCCAAAACGAGTCGAACACGAGCTTCTTAACGAGCCGTTTTGACAGCCCTAATTGATGCTATGTTATTGGAGTAGAGATCAAAGCTCCGTCCCCTACAAGGTTAGCGTCCCGTACAAGGTTACTTGATGCTCTTGGAAAGCATACAAATTTAAATTAATGAGACCTTTCAAGTAGCGGGTTATGGGAAAATATTACATCCGGACTCTTAACGTAGAGCTACGTTAGGAGTCCACTCATATGCGAACACGTGATTTCAAGAAAATATGCACGCTTTCTTGTGATCCGGCCCGATAATATAGAAGAATATTTCTCTTGTGTTATTTCACATTTTTCATGTATTATTGTGGTGATATTGATGTGTTATTGTGTTATCATAATATCGAGAATATTTTCAGAATACAATAACACACAAATAACACCATAATAACACATATATAATATAGAATAATACAAGAATAATATTCTTCCACACTAGTTTTTTTTATTATTATTTTCATGTTGCTTGCAGGTGTCGGCATATGAAGTGGACTCGGAGCTGTGCCTCAGGAGCTCTTTTTACGTCCGTTTTTTTTGTTTTTTGTTTTCCTCCGTGAATCTCACCCGCAGACGAATACGTATGTGCTGACTCCGGACCTAAAAAATTTGGCCTGCTTCAGGAGTCGAATATTTTTTCCGGGTTATGAGCCCTTTATTCGCTCCGAAGAGCGGCCGCACTTTGATTTGGACTCGGTACTGCTTTCGATTCGAGGATGGAGGAGGAAGACGATAAGAAAAAGGTCGTGAAAATAGCTATTCCTCAAGCCAAGGAAGAAGACAGCGACAGCGATGATTGCTATGAAATCGATCCAATCGATTTCACCAGAAAGCTTGCAATCAGATCTTACGACGACGATTGCTATGAAATCGATGCAATCGATTTCACCAGAAAGCTTGTAATCAGTACTTCCGACGACGACGGCGTCGCCATCGTTTCCGAGAAGGGGCATGTGAGTTCGTAGAAGGGAACAGTCCGCTTTCACTATTGGCTTCTGTTATTCTTTAGTTGTTCTAATGGTTGTGATCGAAATAGGTGGCTCTCAGGGATTTTCCACATCCAAGACATCTCTGCGGCAACTTTCCTTTTAGCAGAACTAGACATGAAACCTATTGCAGCAAGGTTTGATTTTGATCAAGTCCATTTATTTACATAGTTTGGGAATTAGTTTGGGTATGGGTATAAATGCTGCTTTTTTTTTTCTCTTGTTATACTTAGCGACTTGGATTTTATCGTATGGATTGATAAGAGTCGTTCACATACATAAACATTATTCTAATGCATTTATATATCTAATATCTACACTTTCATATTTACATAGCTGTAATTGAATAAGTAGAAGCAGAAGAGTATAGAGGATATGTTGCTGTCTCTCTGCATTTCAGTAATTCATAAAGGGTACACAACTGTCCATTTATGGATTAGTAAGGTTCTAATATTCTGATATTAAAAGTTTGTCACCGTGGTATGGATAAGGTAGTTACAATTGTGCCAAGTTTAATCTAATTCAAGATCCATTGCAATTCCCTAACAAAATTTGTCATCCTTCAGTTGAGTGTGGAGCCTGTTTGCACAGCAGTCACAACCTACAGGAAACCAGCACCAGCACCAGCACCAAAGCGGGACCCAGGCGCCCAGGCCCCCAAGCGCTAGGATCAGAGTGGCGCCTAGATCCGAAGAGGGTGGTCCCTGGATCCAAAGAGGGTGTCACCCAGACACCCACTTCAGGCGCCCCAACACTTGAATCCAGAGAGGGAGATGCCCATTTAGGATGCGACAGAGCCCAGATTCTTGACTTCAAACCAAGTGAGCGGAAAGGCAGTGCTTGGGAGTGTTAGCTTCGCTGCAATCTTGAAAGATCGTCCTGTGCACGATTATGATGGGGTAGTCTTCCCACATCTTATTAAGACAGAAAGTCTATAAAAATTACTTTCAAGATGGGGGCAACATTCACTATAGTCTCAAAAGATAGTTCAACTTAACGTCCCAGACATGAATGTGATAGGGTAGTTATTTTACTCCTTCATTCAGACATCAAGTCTTTAAAAAATGCTTCCAGATTAGGGGCAATCGTGCTTCCTCGACGCCCCTCACTGTGCTATAGCTCTTCAATTAGATCAAACACTGATTTCTTCAAGGTATGATATATGAACTGCTTTACAAGCTCACGTGGAAAATGCACTTGCAGAGGACAATTAATTCAGAAGCTACAACTAGCATGTTTTCAAACTTCATTCTTGAGTATGGTTGCAACTGTATTTCCAAGAAAGAATATGAGCCATTTCGACCTACGCCTAGTCTCAAAAAACACAAAATATTTTTTGACACCTCATTATTTTCTTAGTCAATCCCAGGTGACTCTATTTGACCTATTCTATCACAGGTTACAGACGCAAGAAGAAATTTCGACTAACAACCTTGGATAGGTCAAATTTTTTTGATATATTTCATACGACTTCGTCTAGCACATGTTAATACCATTGAGCAAATGCTCCTTTTATTCAACCTAGAACGAGTCTTACATTCTTAATGGATTCTTCTTGAGACTCCATTCTAATACATGTTAACTTTGTCGAGCATCCTTAATTATACAATCTAGGATGAGTCTTATATCCCTAATGGATTTGCTTTCAACTCTGTCTTAATATAACTTAACGCCACCGAGTATCTCTAACTAAACAACTTATAATAGGTCTTACATCATTAGCAGATTTCAAGTGTTGTACGCAAGCAACTCTTGTTTACTAAGGCAACCAATCCCTCAACCCCAGGGCTATGTAAGTGATCTTGCAAGTCTTCATTTGTTCATGATGAGTGTCCCTTTATCTTTGACTGCATTGTGTATAGAAGTTCTTTCAGCTTCTTAAAAAGTGTTTTATTTTCTGCACCCTTACTGTTTCACATTCTTGAGTTTTCGGTTCCATGTTGTTAAAAGATGATTTGGATGGGTGAATAATTTCACTTATGTTTCTAAATCCGTTGTGTTAAAGTGATGTAACTGAGGATGATTAAATCCATCTCTGTTAGGGTTTCAATCAAGGAGATCAAGTTACATCTAAAGAAGACCAAACCAACAATTTGTATACCAACATGTTAGAAAGTGGAAAGAGACATATTGAAAAGTTTGCTATTTAAGTTTTAGGCATGTAAATACATAAAAATTGTGCGTTATGTATGCAAATTTCCGATAACTTAGTTTTAATAATTAATAAAAAACAATTAAATCTATTTTAGATGGAATATTTTCAACAATTATTTAGCAAATAATAATTCTTCTAATACTTTTCAAAATTCTCACACTTATATTCTTATCATATCAACATTCTTTCCTCTAATTTACAAGAAAAATCAATCCCCAATATACCCACATCACATCAAATAAATAAGGGATTTTTACATCAGCAACACCCCAAATAGACCTTTTTATATATTTTCCACCTAAATATTGCTATTTACAATAGAAGCACCAGAAACCCCAAAATAACCGCGTATTCCGCCTTTCGTCTACCTCCGTCTTCTTCACTTCAACTCAGCACACAAGAGAGGTTTTTCGTGAACAAAAAAAATGAAGCCATCACTGTTTCATTTACAGAGCATCTCACTGCAGATGCTTTGACTAGCGTTGTAAGGAGGAATCACGTTAGAAGAAAAACTTACGTCGAAATAGGTATGACCTCACTTCTCGATATGACCTCACTTCCGCCTTGTTTTTGGGAGTCTCCTGAGAAGGCTCAATCATAATGGTGTTATTTTGGGTGAATTGATTGAGTCACTGACTTCAAAGTTTGATAGTTTCTTCCATCCATCAAATAGCTTTTTGTTTGGTGTTATTTACTCTACTTCATGGTGAGAAGAAGAGACTTTTCTAGATTTGTGATTAGGTGATGCTAATCAATATATTGTTCATTTTTTAAGCAAAATTTCTCCAACTGATTTACAAACTCAAAAAAAAAAGGAAAAAGATGGAAGTTTAAACACACTGAAGAGCGGATAACAATTTAATTGCTCTTCTCAGTATTTAGAAACATCTTGATTGTACTAACATGTAAATATGTGAAATATTCCTCTATATCAACAAATAAAGCTTACTGGAGCCGAATACCCCAACTTTGTGTAAATAAAAATTATCCAGCGATAACATTTATAAAAGCTGTATGATCTGTTTCCACTACCTCACAAGACTAGTTGACAATTCAATGTAAGACTATCATTGAAGGCTCTGTGGGTAACAAAATAAATTGAAATGGGAGATTTCCTTGATTGAAAACATAAAGATGAAGATATTATTTCTAGAAAGGGAAAATTGTAACAGTCTTATTACATATTTTTATAGATAAATAACTGAGATCCTAAAGCCACCCTCTAAATGGTATCATTATGAAAGAACTGTCTAAATAAATATGAAAAAGTGATTTTTTGGATGTATAACCTTCCTTCGTTGGAGTAGTAATTAGTATTGTGTAGCAGGAACTAGGTCCCTGAAGCCAATCAATCTGTAACTCATTTTCTCCTCTTCCCTATAATATTTGCAGTTTAGTATTCTTGATTCAGAGCATAATTATTTTTTGTTAGCATAAAGTTATTTTTGGATGTGTAGCATTCCTTCATTGAAGAAGTAAATAGTATTGTTGGAGTTATTTAGATAAAGTGACTGTAATTTGATGCTTAAAGAAGATGGGTAATATTAAGATATTGAGTTAATAAGAATATTTATTGTTTTTGATAATTTACATGTGTGATTTAATATATTCAAATTTCATTTGATACATGAATTGTGTTGTAGATTTATGTGAGTAATTGTTGTGATTACATTACATATTAAAGTTTAATGTTTCTTTCAAAAAATAAATGTCACCTAAAGTTTTAGAGACATTTACAAACATACAACACAATTCTTATGTAATTACAAATGAACTGTAATGTAATTTTGAATGTAACAGTTTTGCATTGGGAACATTCCATCCATTAAAAAGTAATTTTTCTTCCACAAATTTCTAAGAAATTTAAATTATCTCATCATCCAAAAGGAATGCAATAGTTTTGCATTAGCTTTTGATGCAACAAGTAAATTACAAAACTAGTCATCGTGCATTAGATTTTGATATAATAGCTTCACGTAAATGAAATTATATAAATAAATTATTACAGAAAATATTAACTTATATTGTTGTAATTCAAGATGATATGAAAACTCTTTTGCAGTTAAATTATCTCTTAAGGTTGTTGAGGAGATTTCATCACTTTTTATTCATGTATATGAACATAGAACATGGAGAGAATTATGTTTCTTTTCATAAAATTAATTTTTATAATCCAAAGATAGATCATTGAAATGTTTTACTTGTTTGTCTAGCCTTGATTTTGTTTATTGCGATGCAATGGCTATCATTTCAAATTTTGGATATGTTTAATGTAAATCAACAATTATTTATAGCTTTTAAGTTTGGTGGATAGTGGAACTAAGTCAAAAATCTAGAAAGGAAGAAGTATAATGGGGATAAATAGAGAACTATGAAAATTCGAGAAAATGCATTGAATCTTCATTCATTAGAAGAGGAGATTAAAAAGATTTGTAATTGGCTAAGTGGGCACCAGTTTGAATAATATTATCATATTATTGGAGTTACATCAAAGAATTAAAACTTATTTGCAAGTGATGTTGATGCTTTTGCAATGAGTATAAGTTCAAAGAGGAGAAGTTGAGTTGAGATTTATAATAACAATTTTGGAGATTTTGAAAATTTTGTGGTTGGTGTTATTTTTAATGATTCTCTTGCTTTTGAAAATTATCTCCGACCCTATGTCATTAAGAATAATTTTGGAGTGAAAATCAATCTTTTAACAAATGTTGAGTTATAGTCATATGTTCACATAGGGGATGCCCTTGGAGAGTTTGAACTTCAGTTATAGCAGATGATACATCCTTTGAAGTGAGAAAATTTTATGTAACTCACTTATGCCCCGAGGTGAATAAGATGGGTAACAAGTGAAAAATTCATCTTAGGTGGTGCGGTAAATTGAAGATGTTGTTCAAAAGAATCCTGATATCATTCCTAAAAATATCAAATACATGTTAATGAATATGTATGACTTATCATTAAAATACATAAAGTTATGGAAGTTACGAGAGAAAGCTCACAACAATATTTTTAGATCAGCATATGATAACTAAATTTAAGTATCCGCCTTACAAGCCAGGCTTATTAACAGAAATTCAGGATCATATATTACTTACACTTGTAACAGTCTTGATTATTCCTTAAAAAGATTTTTTGTAAGTTTTAATGCTTGCATTGATGGCTTCCTAGCAGGTTGCATACCTCTGATTGGGATGGATGCATTTCATCTGAAGTTAAAATATCGGAGTGGTTTACTAATTGCAATTTCATTAGATAGTGATAACTGTTTATTCACTTTAGCCTTCATAGTTGCAGAATTTAAGTAAAAAATTACTTGGAAATGGTGTCAGCATCTATTTGGTTTGATTTGTAACATATGACCTTTATGTCAAACATGGAGAAGGGTTTGGGAGAGGCCATTAAGATTGTTTTTTCTGATGCGGAGTATAAAATTTTGTTTACGACATCTTTGGAAGCTTTTGAAGAAATATTTTCTTTGTAATGATAGTCATATGGTTAAAAGCCTCGTATGGTAAGCAGCTAATGCATACACTCAACCCGAGTTTGATGGTAAGATAGTTGAACTTTGTAGTGTCTCTTCGAAAATGCACTACTAATTGCTTGCTTTACCTTACACATGGCATAAAAGTGATTTTAACTTTGAGATAAGAAATCATTCTAATACAAATAACATGTCAGATAATTTAATTCTTGGATTTTAGAAGCCCAAAATAAGCCTGTTGTTGACTTAATTGACATGATTAGAGCTATGCTCATGCAACAAAAAACTGAAGGAAGAGAGATGCAACTGCTTGGAAAGTGGAATTAATTTCCTAAGCTGAAGACTACATTTGATATATAACCACGAAGAAAGACCATTTCCTTATAAGGGAATTTACACCACGTTGAGCTGAGGTCGAAGGTAACAATGGTAGACATAATGCTTATATAGAACTTAAGTTTGGCAAGTAATTGGTCTATTGTGCATCCATACAATAGTATTTATCGGTTTCCAGGAGCACCCTCTGTGGCATAGCTATGTTCACTCCAGCTATCATATTATTAGTTTTGAATTTATTGTTTTAATGTTTACTAATATCTATATTTTATGTTACTATTTTCAATTTTTAATTTTGAACTTGTCGGTATAGGATGACCTGCAAAGGTTCTATTTCAACTTTTTTAGGAAAAGAAGGATAGAGAAAAGTCGATGAGGGCATATATGTTGGTGTGCCAAACACATTGAGGCCAATAGGAATGATGAAAAAAAAAAGATTTAAAAATTGCTTAAAAAATAATAATAGAAGACAAACAAATATTCATAAATGCAGCCGTTGCGGACTTTGGGGGCATCACTAAATTACATGCAAAATCTTTTAGGTCTATAAATGTCGTAAATTTAACAAGTTGAAACTGTCTCTCTATGCTCCACCCACAACAAGTAACCCTATTTTCAGGGGCAAAATGCCCATTCGAAGGGAAGACTCGGACATAGTTGAAATGGATGAATGTCTTTAGTACTTTTATATGCATATTATAGAATCAAATATGTCTTGGGTGGAAAGAAAATTTTACACTATATTTCAACACCTAGTTGCAATCCATATTTGCATAAAATTTTATATTTTGTGCTATTCTTCAACAACTAGTGTAAAAAATTGAATTTTTATATCTAGTATGCTTGATTCTGATTATTAATTTTGCTGTTAAGAAAATGTCTTTAAAGTTGGCCACATTACATTATCTTATGAATGACTTAAATGTTTTGGTCAAGAAAGGCATGAAGGTGAACATAGTATTGCAAGTTCCAAATTCATAACTTACTACTCGAGGAGTCCATCTCAAGTTTCTTAGTAATAAGGCAGACAGTTATTAGATGACGTCATTCCAATGAAAGGTAAACTCGTCTTCAATAATGTTGTTTACATTTGATTTTAGTGCGCTATTTACACCTGAAAACTCTTGATAATCAAATTATTTGTTATCTATCAACTTTTATTTAATAGCTAACCAACACATAATCTATGACTTTAACATAACTTCCAATCTAATATTCACATAAATTTACATAAATCACAATATTTTCATTAGATTAAACTCAAACATGATAGTGCAATACTTGTACAAAAGACACAATATAACATTACCTTTACAACTTTGGCCTTTTACATCCATACTTCTTAATACATTGATTGTAGATCAAATAGGAAGATACATTAATACAAACAAAACAACTCCAACGGTTAAAAAATGTGATACTATTAGTATTTAAATCAAGAATTTTAATTCCTTCTAGTTCTTCTCATCTAAATTCCCAAAGTATTTTCTATCGGTGTTTTCTTTGTCCTCATGATTCCTCTTATAGATAAATTCTCAAAAGTATTTCGTCTCGGAGTATTCTTTGTCGGATGGTGCATCATCTCTTTCATCAATCCACTTGAAGAAGTTGTAATCAAGTTCTGCACAATATCTAGGACAACTATAAAATTTTATCCCATAATTGCAACCTTTATGGGCTGTAAACATCGTGCATTACAAGTTGTATTTACAAAATACTTTGGGAAATTTACTGCCTTGGGAACTTGATGAGTGTGTTGAACACATGTTTTACAATATGATAAGCCATAAATCAATAAAAATTAGCATAAATTTAAAGAAAATGATAAATTACATATCAGGACATCATAGATGATTTGAAAAACATAATTATGCAGCTCTAAAAAAAATTAACACACACACACACAAACATAGCCTCAATAGTTCTCAAACCGAAATTTAAACATTTGGGTTTTGCGTGTTATGCTTCTAATTTTTAAAGGTCAAATACACATTTTTATGCATAGGTTTACAAAGTTGTAGTGGTACGTATGTAAATATGGAAGTGTAGGTGTGAGATATGTAAAATATTGCTTAGGTTGACACCTAACACAATATTATAGTGCATTCATTATTCACATATCTCACTCAAAAACTTTCATATTTACAAGCATAACGTTCAAATCAATGTAAAGTTGTCTATAGAAGCATCAAGTAATTTGGTAGGCACATTTATTTTCCGGCAATTACTAAATTTGGCCTTATTATAATTAGTTTCAAAATTTACATGCATACAATTGTACAGGACTAAAACATAAACTTCAGGTTTTACATACATTCAACCTTAACTATGCATGAAAATATACACTTCTCTTTTTAAGACTTAAAATTGATGGTATTTTTGTTGAGGTATTAAATAATTAGGAATTGGGTGGTACATATAATAATAAGACTAGCAACATGGAATACTCTTTCACATGTAAAGATAGGAACATGATCATTTCAGATAAATAAGAAAGATTTACATGCATACCTCTCAATTCTTATGTATTAACATGTTCTCAAGTCATGTGTATGAAGATATTGACAGCGGAAATTTGACTAACAAAAAACATGATAAGTCTTCTTCTATGGTCTAAAATCAAACATATGAAAAAGAACAAAAACACTAAAAAAAAAATAAAAGCTAGGGATTCACCTAAATTGACCATCCACAAAGGTGATTTACAAATAGATCCAAAGTTTGGGCTTCACTTGAGTCGAGTATAGGGCTTGCAAGCTCTAGCTATGACGTCTTTGAAGAACGTTGTTGCGTATGACATCTCCCACGAACTGAGTTGAAGCGAAGAAGAGACAAAAAGGGACAAAGACGTATTATGTGGCTATTTGGGGGGTTTCGGGTGCTTTTATTGTAAACAACATTGTTTAGGTGCGGAATATATAAAATGGTCTATTTGGGTCCGCCCATTTAAAAACCTCTTATTTATTTGACGTGATTAGGGTATATTTGGGATTTTTTTTTTCTTAACTTAGGAGAAAGAATGATGATATGATAAAAATGTAAGTGTGAGAATTTTGAAGTATATTAGAAGAATCATAAATTATTTGTTAAATAATGTTCAAAATATTCTGGCTAAATTAGATCCAGTTATAGTTTATTAATTATTAATACTAATTTATTGGGAAATTTGCATACATACCACACAATTTTTACGTATTTACACGCCTAACACTTAAAATTTGATAGTTATAATTATCACACTTTGGCTCATAAACATATCTATGAAATAATATATTTATCTTTTAAGAAGTTTAATAATGGAGTGTTTTTAACTGAGATATTAAAATTCTGAGTGTTATACATGTAAATGTAAAATTTCAAGTGATACCACATAAATATATAAGAATTGCATAATATATATGCGATAAATGATGATAGTTTTGATATAATATGAAATGTTTCAGTGGTATAGATATAAAATGCAAAATTTAGGTGTTAGATATATAAATATATAGGAATTGAGTGTTATGTTGTATCGCAATCTTTTTGGAAGATTTTCATACATACCACTCAATTCCTATGTATTTCCATATTTAACACCTAAGTTCCTATGTATCTACTGCACACTCCTTCGTTCAGCGCGAGGAGGTTACTCAATGCTCTTCGAGAGCATAAAAATTTAATTAATGAGACCTTTCAAGTCCGCGGGGCCGTTTTGTAAACTCTTTATTTTATAAGTTCCGACGAACGGCCGCCCATTCATTTGGGACTCGGTGCTGCTTTCGATTCGAAGATGGAGGAGGAAGACGCTAAGAAAGAGATCGTGAAAATAGCTATTCCTCAAGTTAAGGAAGAAGGCAGCGACAGAGATGATTGCTATGAAATCGATCCAATCGATTTCACCAGAAAGCTTGCAATCAGATCTTACGACGACGATTGCTATGAAATCGATGCAATCGATTTCACCAGAAAGCTTGTAATCAGTACTTCCGACGACGACGGCGTCGCCATTGTTTCCGAGAAGGGGCATGTGAGTTCGTCGGAGGGAACAGTCCTCTTTCACTATTGGCTTATGTTATTCTTTAGTTGTTCTAATGGTTGTGATCGAAATAGGTGGCTCTCAGGGATTTTCCACATCCAAGACATCTCTGCGGCAACTTTCCTTTTAGCAGAACTAGACATGAAACCTATTGCAGCAAGGTTTGATTTTGATCAAGTCCATTTATTTACATAGTTTGGGAATTAGTTTGGGTATGGGTATAAATGCTGCTTTTTTTTTTCTCTTGTTATACTTAGCGACTTGGATTTTATCGTATGGATTGATAAGAGTCATTTACCTACATAAACATTATTCTATACATTTACATAGCTAATATCTACACTTTCATATTTACACAAATAACATTTAAATCTTTAATATTTAGAGCAATGATGGAAGCGGTAATTGAATAAGTAGAAGCAGAAGAGTATAAAGGATATGTTGCTGTCTCTCTGTATTTCAGTAATTCATAAAGGGTACACCACTGTCTATTTATAGAGAAGTAGGAAGGTTCTAGTATTCTGATATTAAAAGTTTTGCCACCGGGGTATGGATTAGGTAATTACAATTGTGCCATGTTCAAGCTAATTCAAGATCCATTGCAAATCCCTAACAAAATTTGTCATCCTTCATTTGAGTGCGGAGGCTGTTGGCATAACAGTCACAACCTACATGAAGCCAGCTGCAACACCAACACCAAAGGGGGCACCTAGGTGCCCAGGCGCTAGGATCAGGGTGGCGCGCCTGGATCCAAAGAGAATGGTGCTTGGATCCAAAGGGGTGTCACTCAGACACCAACTTCAGGCACCCCTGCAGATGAATACAAAGAGGGTGAAACCCATTTTGAATGCGACAGAGCCCAGATTCTTGACATCTAATTGAGCGAGCGGAAAGGTAGTGCCCAGGAGTGGCACTTTGGCATTAGGACTAGTTTGTACGCTGTTAGGGATTTAAGAAATCGTTTTATGAAAGATTACTACTCTCTTTCGCAAGGGATACAAGTGAGCCAAGCCGACTCGTGAGCTGGTTCGAGCTCGACTTGATAAGTGGCTCCCAAACTAAGCTCAATGAGCTAACAGACCAAGCTGAAGCTAGCCCCGACTTGACTCGTTAGCTCGTGAGTTAGCTCTTTAAAAAAAATTATTATAAATACTAAAAATATTTTAAATTTGAAGAATTTATCCTTAAAGTATTAAAAATGTTAAAAAATTAATATTTTGTACTTTATATTAAGTGATTTATTATTATTATTCTCCTAATTGTTCAATATATTTATCATTTTATTATAACACTACCTTAAATTAATATTAGTTTCTCTCTTTATAGTAAACAAGCTGGATTGAACACATAGAATTAATCTCAAACTCAATAGAATTAATCAAGCTTAAGTTGAAGCTCAAGCCGAGGGTGGCCTGAGCTCCACTCAACTTGTTTATACCCATATCTCTCGTGGTGTATTCTTGACAGTGCATAACAGGCGTGGAACGACGTCTGTGTCGAGATGGTGGATTTCGGCCAGTGTTTTCTCTTGTGAGATCAAGAGAGGAATGAGCTTAAATCATTGCAATTTCAGTGGTGTAGAGAGTAGATTTGAGTTATGTAATTCTGTAATATCTGCCTTTCACAGTAAAAAGTTTTATGTGGTGTGGCTTTGTGATGTTTTCCCATTCTCGGGGTTTTTCATGCTAAAACTTTTTATTTTTTTTAGATTTATTTGTATGCATCTATTTAACTTATTGCTCTAGATTTCTCGAATTGGTATGTTTTGCGCGTTGTGATTTTGATTATGAATCAATCAAATCTTAAGTTTTCAATGCGAGGCTTTTTTTCTTAATATCATTGATTCTAGTCAGAGCAATGGTTGTCAAAGCGAAGTACAATGTGGAGAAGTTAAATGAATCGAATTTTACATTCTGGAAAATGAAAGTAGAAGGTTTTTTATATAAAAATAAAATGTGTTTGCCATTGGAAAGAATGATCAAAAAGTCTGAATAGATGACTCTGGAGGAATAGAAGTGCTGGATCGAACAACCCTAAGTTTGATCCTTCTTTCACTTTTATCATCTGTTACTTTCAGCATAGTAAATGAGAAAACTACCGTAGATTCATAATGGCACTGACAAAGATGCATGAAAAACCTTCAGCGCCAAATAAGGTTTTTGTGATTATGAGATTATTCATTATAAAAATGGTGGATGGTAATTCAATGGCTTGACACTTAATAAATTTTAACACTGTGATGAACCACTTGTGTTCTGTGGTCATCAAGTTTGATGACGAGGTTAGGGTATTGTTAATTCTATCTTCCTCATTAGACATTTGTGATAGATTGTTCACTGGGATGAGTAACTCTTCAAGTAATATGAAGTTGAACTTCGATGATATCATGGAGTTAATGCTGAATGAAGCAGTTTGCAAGATGACAGCGAATGATGAATTTTTAAGTTGTGTTAAGGGTGCGTTTGGGAGAGCTTATTCACAGCGGAGGCGTTTTGAGAACGCCATCGGCTGTTTGATTAATGTGTTTTAGTGGTGTTTTTAGAAACGTCATTCAGAGGTTTCTATTAAACGTGAATCACGGGTAGGAGCCCGTGATCCGCGTTTCAATGGAGCGAAAGACATTGCCTTCCCTCTCACGTATGCCCCACGGCCTGCCCTCGCTCATTCGCCTTCCTCTCCCGAGCGAAGCTCGACTCGCCTTTCCTCTTTATGGCGACTCGCTTGACTCCTTTTTGCCGCATTGAAGCCCCGCTCGTCTCCTCGCCTCTCCTCTCTATGAGGACTCGCTTGACTCCGTCCTGCGCACCGATGCCCCTCTCGTCTCCTCTCGTCTCATTTGATAAGCCCATTGTTTTCTCTTCGAGAAGCAATAAAATTGATCTTTTGAGTGCAAATGTTGGTTTGCAGGTAATTTGTTTGAATATAGGAAGAGAGAAACTAATTTTGTGAGCATTCATAATTGTTGCATTGACTTTCTGATTGGTAATTTTCTCATAAAAATAATTTAATTTGATTTTTCTCCCTCTTTTGTTAGAATTATGGTGCATTTTTTGACCTCACTGAGGGGCCAAAAAGGCACATTGGATTTATCTTCTGAAGAGTGGACAGACCAGGTCTGTCTTCTTAAAGGTCAAATAACAGAAATCTGACGTCTCACCAGAGCTTCATTCCTAAAGGTATAATTTTTTTTTAAAAGCAAATTCGATCGATGCCTTTAGCTGCCACAATTCCCACCGGCAAATGAGTATTTACATATAATTTTATTTCATGAAGGATGCCAACTATTACTTATGCTTTCTTAAAATTGGTATATGTTTATAATTTTATTTCAGGGGAAGAATGATCATATATCCAAAATCAGTTGTTTCCTAAACGCAAAAACCAAACAATTAGACAACTTATTCGGATCAACTACTTATCAGGATAAACAACTTATCTGTATAAGTTGGATAAACTACAGCTGCCCCAAACAGACCCTAAATGTTGAGAATAGAAAAAGGAACCTGGATAATAATACAGACATAAACAAATTTAAGTCCAATAGAGGAAAGCCTAGGTCAAGAAAAAGAAATGACAAATGTGAATGTTGGAATTGCGGGAAGAAATGTCATTTCAAGAAAGGTTGTAAAGCTCTAAGGAAGATTGATGTTTAAGGCCAATAAAAGAATTTCTCTACAATTGTCTTCTCATGCAAAATCCAATGCGACTTCCTGGCTTTATTCTTAGTCAGTATTAAATCTTAGATAATAGATTCATGTGTTTCATTTTATGCATGCTTCAATAAAGAGATGTTTAAAAACTACACTTTGAGTGATTTAGAGAAGATTTAATTTGTAGATGACAAGACTTGTACTATCGTAAGAAAGGGTGAGGTTGATATCAAATTGCCAAATAATACAATCTGGAAGCTCAATGAAGTTAGACATATTCCAAGTCTAAAAAGAAATCTGATCTCGGTGAACTAATTGACAAAGGCAGGGTTCGTGATTACTTTGATAGGTGATTCGTGAAAGGTGACTAGGGGGGAATGGTGATCGCTTAGGGAAACATTGAAGACACTCTTAACTTGATTAATAAGATGGAAAAATTCATTAATATGGTTGAAACTAAAATTGATACAGGTTTTTGGCAACACAGACTTATTCACATGAGCGAGAAAGGTATGAAACTCCTACTTTCAAAGAGTAAGTTTCAGGTTTTATAATCTGTTGATCTAGATTTCTGCGAAGATTATATCTATGACAAGAAAAGCAAGTTTCTTTCTCTAGAAAAGGGTTAATGGTGAGGTCAAAGAAGTTAGAGTTAGTGCATGTTGATGTGCAAGATTCTACTCCAGTTCAGTCAATTGAGGATTTCCACTATTTTGTCACTTTCAAAGATGATCAGATTAGGAAGGTATGAATACTTTTTAAAGCATAAATCTAATGTATTTGAGGTGTTTAAGAAATGAAAGACAATGATAGAGAATGATCATGCTTGAGGCTGAAGTGTCTCAGATCAGATTATGGTGACAAGTATCATGAATAGAGGTTCATGAATTATGTTCATCAAAAGACATCAAACATGAGTTCACTATTCCAAGGATTTTACAGCAGAATGGAGTATTTGAGTGCATGATCATAATCGTCACAGAGTGTGCCAGAAGTATGAAGTTGCATACGGGCTTTTCAAAGTTGCTCTGAGCATAAGCAGTAAACACTGTTGTTTATATGATTAATTGTGGTTCATCAGTACCTTTAAAGGAAGACTTATATGAAGAGGCCCAGAGTGACAAATATATAAATCTATCTCACTTGAAGATATTTGGTTGTTTTGTATATGTTCATGTTGTTGTAGGGTTTAGGAGTAAATTTGACTATAAATCTATCAAGTGCATTTTCATTAGGTATGACTCAGATGAATTTGGGTGCGAACTCTGGGATTATTAGAATTAGAAGTTCATCAGGAGCAAATGTTATTTTTAATAAAATAGTGATATACAAGGATAATAATAGAAATCAAGAGTGCAAATCAATTACTTAAGTGTTCAAATATGTTGAGATAGAAGATACTAATGATTTTGAGGATGATAAAATGACAGGTGCTCAATCAGATTAAACACTGAAACTTTTTCAATCACCTGCTACTGAAGTCTGGAGGTCCAATAGAGTCATGCGACTGATCCAAAGGTATTCTCTTTTTTTAGACTATTTATTGTTAATTGATAGTGGTGAACCAAGTCACCATGAAAAGACTGCTCAAGTTGAAGATTTAAAGGAGTGAGAGTTTACTATGGATGACGAGATTTAGTCATGATGTCAAATCGTACATGGGATTTAACAATATTAGTAAATGGCAAAAGAGTACTGCACACTAAGTGAGTCTATAGGTTGAAAGATAGTCAAATGGTAATAGACATTACGAGACAAGACTTGTTATGAAGGGATTTTAATAGAATAAATAAGCGAACTACATTGAGATATTTTCTTAGGGAAATGATAACTATCAAAGTTGTGCTGAGTTCAGTCGAAGGGGTAGATCTAAATCTGAAGCATATGAATGTAAAGATAGTTTTCTTACATAGAGGACCGGAAGAGAAATTATATGGTGCAACCATAAGATTATGAGGTTCCAAGGAAAGAAGATTTGGCCTGCAAGTTGAAGAAAAGCCATCCGTGACTTGATGCAAAGATAACGGTATATGAGATTTGACATATTTATGTCAGAAAATGAGTACATAAAGTGTCAAACAGACTACCATTGATTCATAATAATTTTGGTAATTGTTTTATCTTTTTTGTTTTGTATGCAGATGAAATGCTCATTACAGGGGCAATTATCAAAAACTTGAAGGAGCAATTATCAAGGGACTTTGAGATGAAGGATTTAGGTTCAATCAATAAGATCCTTGGGAGAGAATTGGCAGGGACATAAGTGCAGGTACTTCTCCATTCACTTTAAGGGTCTGTTTGGCGCAGCTGTTGATTATTTATAATCTGCTGATAAGAAGAATAATCTGATAATCTGCAGATTATTAGAATAATCTAGTTTGCTGTTTGGGACAGCTTATCCAGAATAGCTTATTGGTAGTTATGGCTGTATAAATGACATTCTTGCCTCTGTCTGGTAAAACTGTTTGTGGCAGCTTATTCAGAATAGCTTATTGGTACTACATAAGCATATAGTGCAAAAACATAAAATCACCATAGATGAATTTCATACTATGACATACAGTTCTCACTCTCTCATTAATACCAGAAAAAATAAAACAATGATAAAGACAAGTACAACTACAATGAGAAATATTAAAATATTCAATTTCAAACTCGTACTACGTCGATCCTCAGCTGCACTATCAACCTGGGAGAACACCGTATTCCCATCACTGCTAGCAGTGTAACAGGTGGGAGTGTCGGCCCATCAGAAGAAACCGCAACGAGCTGAAATACCTCTGCGATAACCGTAGAACTGTCTCCCACTGTTATGAGGTTGACACGACGTAAGTAACGGAACAGGTAGTCCACATTAGCACAAAACAAATCTATCTGTCACTGAAATCCTAGAAGTCATGATGATATATCTGTGAAAAAAAGAAACCAAAAATTCGACTGTCAGATCTATAAAAAAAAGACAAAAAAATACTGCAAAATGACTGTATATTGTACAAAGAGAAGAAAAACTTGGTGGATTAGCTGCCATAGATAGCATCCGCTATAGACTCCCTCAGTGCAGTCATCTCAACCACACCCTCAACTTCATTAACTTCAAATTCACTATAGTCATTGTCCTCCTCAGGAACTGAAGGTCCAATCATTGCATCTGATAGTTCTTCAAATATATTCAGGTGATCGTTATCAGCCATACTGAAGTCCGTATCTGAACGTGAAAGATGCTGTCAGATAAAGTTATGAAGTGTCATTGTTGCCACCATTGTTGCTACCACAATATACATCTGCTTCTGAAATGAATATGATGACATATCACGTATTAAGACCCATTTTTTCTTCCAAATCCCAAAAGTTCTTTCAATTATGCCACGTAAAGAAGAGTGACGTTTGTTAAAAATTTCTTTCCTTCCACGAGTTGTGTCACTTAATCGTTCAAAGTCAGGGATATAATACCTAGTGTCTGGAAATGACTTCAGATAACCTCTCTGCATATGGTATCCAGCATTAACCAAGTAGTATTTTTCTGTTGAAGTACAACATTATTATTAGCAATGATTACCTACATATAAAAATTTCTACATATAAAAATTTTAAATGTAAAATGTAAAACAAATACCTGAAGGCGGATGAGGAAAACCTTGAGATCTATTCTTAGTAGCAAAGGAGAAGATCCGACTGTCGTGTGCACTCCCTTCCCAGTCTGCCATAACATATGTGAAACACATATTGAAGTCACATACTGCCATGACATTTTGAGTTGGTGAACCACTTCTGCCGATATAAGCCACCTTGTCCTGGCTGGGTAGTCGGGCATCAACGTGAGTCCCGTGAATTGCAACTATTCAGTTTTGTTGGATAGGGTTAGAAATCATTATATTTACATGTGTACTTAAATAAAACAATTGTGTACTTGAAGAACAGCTAAAGATCATTTTAAACGCATTCTATCTTTCGCATGACAGCATTCAACACTGTCAAATAGAAATCAAACAAAATATCACTCAACAAGGACCTTTTCTCTGCATACCAACAATGCTAATATGAGGATCCCAAATCTTTCAAATGACAGCATATCTCCAATGGTAAAAACCGTTTCTAACCCAAATACTAAAAACCAAAATGAGGATCCCGAATCCCATGGAACGTTTCAAAGAAAAAATTTTTAGGTTAAAAACCCTTGACGAGGAGCAGAGATGAGGAGATAAGAGACAATTTCGAACCCCTAAACAATTCCATACAAACGATACCAGGCAACAATCCCAGGCAACAATCAAAACTTCTAAAATGATAATCAGACGAACGATACCTGAAATATTGCAAAGAATTTCAAGGGGTGCATAGGATCGAGGATTGATCTAGGAGCAGAGACGACGCAGGGGTCCAGGAGCGGCGAAGAGGGCGAGACGACAGAGGGGAGACTGATAGTAGATCTAGGGCAAGACGGGATCGAAGGGGGCGCGAGACGGGATCGAAGGGGGCGCGAGACGGGATCGAAGGGGCAGCGGGGTAATAAGATATTCCTAAACGCAAAAACACAGGGGGCGAGGAGCGGCGAAGGATCCGATGGATTATAGCATAAAACATTACGCGATTAATGCCACCGCAGTCACGAACACCTTTTCCAAACACGACCACGGCATTCCGAAAACGCCGAATGCACTATTAAGCTGCCCCAAATGGGCCCTAAATGTGTCTCAGACAGAGTATGCTGAGAAGATCCTACACATGTTCAACATTAGTAAGTCAAAATCAGTTTGCACCCATTTATGTAATCATTTAATGCTATCTATGAATCTATTATTTAAGTTTGAACCATAGCAAGCATAAATGGGGAGAACTCCATATGCTTTAGCAGCTGAAAGTTTGATGGATGCTTTATTATATACAAGATCAGATATTGCACCTATAGTGAAAATGGTTAGCAGGTACACAGGCAATCCAGACAAGCATAATTTGGAGGTGGTGAAGTGGTTTATCAGATATTTGAGGGGAACAATCAACAGGGCAGGGATTGATCTACAACGCTATATAAATTTAGATCTGGTAGAGGATATAGATGGTATGTGTAAAGTTGAGTATATCTTCACTTTGGGGAACACAACGATGAGTTGGGTTTTCTAGTTGTAGAAGATTATTGCACTTTTAACTATGGAAGCCGTATACATTGCTATAACTAAGCCCGACAAGGAGATGATTTAGCTATAGAGCTTTATGATGGAACTGTTCAAGGAGTAGATGATTGAAAAACTTCATGGTGACAGTAAGAGTGTTATTCATCTGACTAAGAAATGCCGCTTTTCATGCTATGACATTATATTCAGTCGATATATCACTTTATTTGTACTTTCCTAAAAGATGGGCAATTTTCTTAGAGAAGATGCAGATAGCTCAGAATCTTTCGGATATGTTGACTAAGGTAGCGATTTTTGAGAAACTCAAGGTAAGCATAGCTTCAGTTGGAGTTCAGGATGGTTGAGACTGGAGGTGAGCCACAGTACGACACTATGAAGATGATATATATGAAGATGCAGATATGAAGGAGAGATGTTGATGCACAATCAGTCTCCAAGTGAGAGATTGTTCAATGTGGAACCTGTTTGCATAGCAGTTGCAGCCTGCACGAAGCCAACAACAACACTACTGCCTAAGGGGGCGCTCACCTTAGGGGCAACCAGGTGCTTGGAACCAGAGAGGGTGGCGCCTAGATGCCAATTTTGGGCTCCCCCGTGCTTGGATCCAGAGAGGGCGGTGACCATGCACACATTTCAAGGCACGATAGTGCCCATGTTCATGACTTCAACCCAAGCGAGTGGAAAGGCGATGCTTGGGAGCGGCGTCTCGACTTCTTGAACAGTTTGTATGCATTTAGGGATTTAAGCCCTTGTTTCATGAATGATTACTACACTCTCTTGCGGTGTATTTTCGACAGTGCGTAATTGGTGTGTAGCGGCGTCTGTGTCGAGATGGTGGATTTGGGCGAGTACTATCTCTAGTGAGATCAAGAGAGGAAGAAGCGTGAATTGTTATCTGTTTCGTGATTTTTTCCATTTCTCACGCTTTTCCATATTAAATATTTGTGTTTTTTTCTAGATTTTCTTGTGTTCTTTTGTTTACTTTATTGTTTTGGATCTCTCGAATTGGGGTATTTTCCGCGGTGTGGTTTTGGTTGTAAATCAATCAAAAAATCTCAAGCCTCCATCCCAACACCATTTAGGTTAGTCATCTTGGCAGCCTGCTCCATCTTCATGAAGTCTTTCCTTCAGTAATGGCCTACTGTCAGACTTCTAGCACATAAGGATATTCCTCTGAGAACCAATGTAAATCACAATTATTCCTCTCTCACTCAAATTTCTTATGATCAACATAAAATACCTTTCTCAAATATAACCAGTAGCTGATATTTATCATATTTAAAGAGTTTAGATTCTAAAATTTTTTTTGCCGATGATTTCTTAGGGTTCCTAGATGGCAACACCCGATTTGCTCCCAAATTCATTACCAATACAAGTCATTCTCCAACACTAAATATTCAATACAAAACTCGTCTCCTGATCGATCAAAATTTGATCATTGCTTTATACTCTATTATCTTTCAGGCTATTCTGCCATATGCCCTTTACCCTCCCACCACCTCTGAAATTTGGAACACTTTTACAAAGTGATCGTAACCCATAAACTATCCCACCTTATTTAGCTCAAAAACGAGCTGCACCACCTAATGAACAACTAATGTATGATTCAATATTATCAATTTAACAAACCTTGGTAAGTAATATTTTTGTTCTCGTTGGACAATTAGATTAACATGATTTTATCTATACACACTTAATATTTTTCCTGCAGATTATCAAGCATTCAACCTACAATTCACACTCAACTTTAACCAATGAATCTGGACTAGTTTTACTCTCTCCTATGCAACGATGAGATCTACCTTGCAAATGACAATGTGAACATGGAACAAAATATGTCATCCATCTCGGTGTCAAAAATTGAGTAGAAGAGAGGTATCATATATAAGTGTGTTTTAGGTATCATATATAAGTGTGTGAGAGGTATCATATATAAGTGTGTTTTTTTTTTTTTTTTCAATAAGGTGGCGATGCTTATGAACTACATGTTCATTTTGACAATACATCAGAATCTGCCTCTTCACAACTCTCCTCAATAAGATTGGTTTTTTCGCTTTAGAGGAAAGTCGCTTACCCTTCTCCTTCAATTTTGACAATATTTCTTTCGATGATCAATCTATAAAGAAAAAACACATTATTTTTTTCTTAGATTGTCTCTACGAAATTTGTCTTGCATTTGAGAAATATCTCCATCACAATTCTTCCTTGTCTAATTCTTTTCTTCTCAGATCTATCAAATTGGAGTGTAAGTTTCTTAGTTGACGCAATCTTCGCAGACTCCTTGTCCCTTAGACGAAACTTATGGTTCAACAACATTGTAGTCTCATCGCCATAATTCAAGATCTCATGAATGAGTCATTGTGAATTTTTCATACTAGTTTGAGAGCAAATTCGACAGAAGTGTCTTGTCTTCATCTTCAACCTCGTTATCCAGATTTAATAGATTTGTTAACAGCTTTGTAAAATCATTGAAGTGCTCATCAATAGTAGTAACGCCATGTCTCATTTGAAACCTATGGACGTTTCATATGGAGTCGATTCTCCACGCTCTTCATGAGATATTTATTCTTGAGTGTCCTTCATAATTTTTCTGTAGAAGTCTTCATCATCACTCCATATTTAATCTCTTGAGATAAACAATTTTGGATCAAGTCACAGACTCACAAACACTCTGGTTCATCTTCAGCCAATCTCTTTTTGACATTTTTGCAAGATGTTCATCGCTATTAAGAACTTTCTCTTGATTGAAAGAGAATCACATTTAAAATCTTGTATTGCCACATGCCAAAGTTCTTTTTTCCGTCAAATCTCATCACATTGATCTTGATGAGATGTGTAACTGGCTGATGAATGAACGCCTTTTCTATGGCCTTGGTGAATGTTGAAGTACTTGACCACATGCTATTATTCATGACTCCAGATCTTTTAACTCAACTTCATCCAATCTATTTACCTCGTGTTCGCAACTTCATTGGAATCTCAGCCGCTTGTCGCAGGAATCACATAGATCCATAGCAACCTTTACTGTAATCGTACAAATCTGGCTCTGATATCAATTGTTGTGGAAAATAATGCTGAAAATAAAATCACACAAAAAACAAACAATCAACACAATGTGATTTTGCATGGTTCAACACAAATTCGCTTTCCACTATCAACATGTGGGGAGAAAGAAAAGACGGATGAAATTGGATTACAACTTCACACACTAAATCAACTCTAATCCCTCCTATAAATAAATGAGAATTAGGACATCTTAATAAAAACTAAAAATAACCAATTTATCCATTATACATACAAAGCCTCTAATAAAACACAAACCTTTGTGTCATGTCGTACATAGCTGTTTAGAGGTAGCAAGAGCTTGGGCGGGAACCGCGAATGGAGTAAATCAGATATAACCAATTCTCTTTAGAGCTGTTGCTCCGAGGCAGGATTTGGCGCATATGTGATCAGGAAGCCTGCAGGATCAAGGAGGATTTCAATATTGTTATCAGAGACGAGCTTATGCACGGATAAGAGATTATGAGATAGGGATGATACGTGCTAGATTTTCGGGAGGAGAATTTTACGATTGGGTGTAAGCAGAATACTTTCTCCTGTATGTTTGACTGGAACCGATTGTACTTCCCCTGCTAATCAATACCTAATCAGAGCCATCTCTTGGCTCAACGACCTAGAGTTAGTTGAAATTAAAAGAAAGGTGTGTTGTAGCTCCCAAAGTCCAGTACCCGGGTAGGTGCGGTAGTTTGCAATGCTTATTTGGGAGGAATAAAATCCTGGTTCTGATAGTGCACTTAAGTACTTAGTTCGGTGACCAAACTTATTACATATTTGATAGATTTCTGAAGTTTTGGATTGAGAACTACCTCCTCTAGCCCATGATGTAAAGGAGTGTTGAGTTCTATCATGACCCCTTGTAGAATTGATGGGACGGCCACTAGATGCTATGAGAGCCAACTATGTATTGGGATTTTGTTTTATTTTCATATTGTCATTTACAAGATTAATCTCTTTGTTGCATAGGAGAGAGTAAAAGTCATCTAGATCCATTAGCTGAAACTAAGGGTGAATTACAGTTTTAAATGTTCGATAACCTGTTAGTAAGCCATTAAGTGTATGTAGGATAATATTCTTTTGATCTAGCTGTCCACTGGTAGTAGAAATATTATCTACCAAGGTTTTGATGGTTAATAGATATTGAGTCATAGATTGGTTGTTCCTAGATAGGTAGTGTGGCTCATTTTTTAGCTGAATGTGAAATTTGGTGGTGGGTTGCAATCTATTTGCAATAGTATTCCAGATTTCAGAGTTAGTGGGGAGATGACGGGTATATGGTTGGATAGCCTGAGAGATGATTGAGTATAGAGCACTATTCAAATCTTGATCGATCAAGAGCCAGGTTGTGTATGGAATATTTAGTGTTGGAGAATCAAATGTATTGGTAATGAATTTGGGGAGACATGAAGAATAGTAAATCTTCTTATCTTTTGCCCTTAATTTTATCGTCGTAGATTTGTCATCTAAATTTGTGTTTTATCTCTAGTTTTTTTTTAATTGTTCATGACATTCATTTTGTAACTGAGGAATTGTGATGCAGTGCTTTTGTTATGTATGCGAGGTGGCTGCTCCTTGCTCGGAGTGGTGGGGACAAAAAGGTCACTGCAATGCCTACCGGAAGGAATCAGACAGCAGGCCTCCGGTATCTTGTCTCTTGTGAAGAAATGGTGCAAACTTATGTTCATAGTTCCCTTTCCTTGAGAAATTTGTTATTTAGGTTAGTATGCTTATGATGCGAACTATATTTGTCTGCAAAATCAAATCTTGTTTAGGGTAAATATGAAATTAAAGAAACATGTGAAGGTCCATGGTTGATGATTCTATCTTGTTAATGAGTTTTCAGAGTTATGGAGAATATGATTGTTAGTAGTCACCCATGAAGAGTGTGATTGAGGCGTAGGGTACTTCATTACGGAGAGACACGAAGTTTGTGAGGCAAACTGCAGGTCGGGGTGACTTCGGGATTGCCTAAATCGTGAAATATCTTGATATCCTTAAATCTTTAGCTTTTTATTGTTCTTGCACATGTATTTAATTTATTGAAGATTTACATACATACCACTCAATTCTTAAATTATTTTGTAAATGCATATGTATTTACATATCTTACAGCTAAACTCTCATGTTTATATACGTAACACTAAAATTTTTAATAACACATCAGAAATATCACTTTAACTGACTTTTTAAAAGGAAAACAAACATTTTAATGCAAAAAAGTTTGACACCAATGTGTTATAGATGTAAATATGAAATTTTAGGTATAAGTAAATACATAAGAATTGTGAAGTATGGTTGCAAATTTCCCTAAAAACAAAATGTCATATTGGGTAGTGTTGAATTTTAAATTATCTTCTTGTGAGCACGCTGAGGAGTTGGAATCAAAAGATGAAAAAGATGAGAGAGAGAGAGAGAGAGTCTATTGATAGAATTAATAGACTCTCATTTACAAAATTCATTTTATTCCTCTTCAGACTGTCTATTTAAAGGAGTCTAATCAGTACAATTAAGGAAGCTGAGCACCGTTATGACAATCGTCATTGATAGAATTAATGCGTATAATTTGAATCAATGTTCGTTATAATATTGATAAAAAATAATAGTTTACAACGATTTATAAGTTTAAGTAAATGTTGTTGGCCGGTTGGTGACCGATCATATTGGTCGGTAGTCTGAAATCTGCCTATATCAAGAGGGTGTAATCAGTTGATCTGAATACGATCATTCTTTCTGTCAAGAGGTCTGGGTGATAGGCTCTGTGAGACTTGTTGGTTCAGTCAGTCGACTGATGGGTTAATTCATCGAGTGAGTTGTACCTCATTTGTTGTTTGACTCCGGTCTTACAGGATTTGTTTCGCATCTGTCTAGCCTGTTCGTCGCTTCGGCCGGATCTCCCCTCTCGCAATGTATTGGGCAGATCTTTTCGCTGCATATGCGGGATATCCGATGAGACTCACTGTTGCGATAATTTGAGCCTCAAGCTCGACGAATCTTATCGCTACCGAGTGGGGAATCATCTCCGGTGCTTTGACCCATCCCAAATTTACAGACACGACTTCTCATGTTTGGCGGTGAATTGTCGGTGAATTGCTTACCTCAAATAAAAGTTTTGTATTATAAGTTTTTCGTTATCTTAGAGATTCGTGCCGGTAATTCTGATGCATACAGGCACTATAACATCCTACTACAATATTTGGAGCTAAGAAAATTCGACTTTCTACCCAATGCACATAATAATGAAAAAAAGATTGGGACTCGTTACCAAAAAAGCTAGCAAGTATGCCCATCAAGCGCCACAAGGTTCTACGAAATCCCAACATGCATCCGACCTCCCATCTCTTTGATTTCGACCCTCAACAGCTAAAGCTTCCATCTGGTGCTTCATTTGTCTTATTCTGGTAAGCAGTGCAGTCCACATTTCATGTCATCTCATACTCCAATTTCTCTCACAGTTTTTGAGCATAAACTTGGTGGTTGAGCCATCTTTTTCAATCCTCCTGAGAAATTCCTCCAAAGAAAAAAAATGGTTTACGTTTATTGAGAGCGCCCTGTATCAAAATCGGGTATTTGATAGCTCCTATTAACATGATTTACTGTGATTTATGAAATTCACTCAAACATAAAAAATACACAAGTTTCGTGAATTTATGAAATTTCAGATTTAAAGTCCAAATATAGCCTTTGATTCAAGTTAAATCGGTCCAGGATGTGGATTTAACAAATATATGATTTACAGATTTATTAAATACTCCTTGCCGCCAAACACTCCCTAAACGTAAATATGCACAAACCCAGTTCTAGCTCATTGATAAACAGAATTCAAAGAAAAAATAAAAAAAAAAAGCTAATTTGTATAGAAATACCAATGTTTGAACATCATATATGTTATAGGGCGGCTTATTAAGCTTTTTAATTTAAAAATAAGATTTTTTTTCCCGTTAATTCATAATCCCAACTTTGAATTCCATAACCACTTCCGAATAAAGCAAATAAAACAAAAGAATAGAAATAAGCACATTTTATTTCTCAAAATTAACTACTAAAGATAAATCACACAGGATGTCACAGTACTTTAACAATATTCTTTAATCAAAATGGTGCAGTATTTCTTCTATACGAGCAGAAGATAAACATGTGATTAAACCTAACAAATTTTGGCACCCATTCCCCAACCTGGAAGAAACAATCCCCTCCCCCTTCCCCTTCCCCTTCCCCTTCCCCTTCCCTGCCTCGCCAACCAACTTCGAGATCTCTTCATGCGAATTGGGCTCATAACACAATGCAAACCTCTGCTTCTTCCTCCTCTCCCCTTCCCACGTTCTCCTTTGCCGCACCTCGCCGACCCACCGAGCACAACCCCATGGCGATCCTTTTCCATCTCTATCACTTCAAATTCCTTCACCATACTCCCTTCGTTCCCCATATCTAAATCTTCTATATCAATAACAACCGCATCAAGTTCATGTTCTGCATCCGAAGCCGCTCTGTTCTCTCCCCTGAAATCCTCCTCTGAAACTTGACTCTGCGGCTGAATATTAACTCGGCAGAGCGGGCAGTTGGAGTGAGACTTTAGCCATGTATCAATGCACTGAAGATGAAAGGCATGGCAGCATTTAGGAAGAAGACGAAGGCTTTCATCTTCTATGAACTCTGACAGACAAACAGAGCATTCCGTGCCCTCCACGAGCCCTTCCGCTTTCCTGTACCTGCAAACTGTGATCTTTCTGATGAACGCCTCATCGAGCCCGTTTGAAGAAGAAAGATGCCAGCTTTCGTGGTGATAGTACTCTCCGTCGGTTTCTTCTTCTTCTTCTTCTTCATGGTTGCCGTTAGGGTTGGGGTGGTGGTGGGAGTTATTTGTCTGGAACCATAAGGAACCGCAGAGCTTGGTGACAAGTGTGTAGTAGGTGAAGAGGAGGAGGACAGTAGCGAGGATGCCGATGATGGCGATGAAGAGAGGGGAGAAGGCGGTTGTGCGGTCTTTGAAGTTGGTGGAGAGGGAAAAGGGGGGAGGGGGAGTGAAGAGATCGTAGCACCATTGAGGGCACGAGATGGTGCAGAGGCCCAGGGAGCAGTCAGTGCTGTTTTCTGGGAGAAGCCAGGTCTGTTGGTTGTCTAAGGTAGCCATTTTTGTGGAAGGAGTGGATGTTAGGGGAACAGAGAGATGGCGGCGTTAGTGATCTTTATAGGCTTTTGGAACGAGCCATTGGCAAGTGAGAATGAGAGAGTGGATGACGTCATCGCAGCTGCTCAAGGGATTTGGATAGGGGTGTAAGTGAGTCAACTAGACTCTTGAGTTGACTCAACATGGCTCTTGAATTTAGTTAGATGAACTAAAAAGTTAAGGTTAAGCTAGCACCGATTCAACTCGTTAGATTGTAAGTTAACTCATTTTAATAAAATATTAATATAAATAATATTATTAAATGAGAAGATTTTATCTTTAAGGTTTTAAAAATATTAAAAATAGTATATTATATTTTGTGTTCAGTGATTTCTTATTATTTCTTGTTATACTATTTATCATTTTATTATAACACTACCTTAAACTAGTTTTTTTCTCTTTTATAATAAAGAAGCTTTAGCAACCTCGAATTAGTAGACTTAAACTCGAGCTAGAGTTCTAATTAGGTAAAATTAATCAAGCTCAAACTCAAGTCGAGGGTGGCTCGGGCTCGACTAGACGCATTTACACCCTTAATTTAGGAAGAGGTGTTTAAAATTATAATAATAATTTAAAACAATAGTACCAATACATATTTATTTATTTATACTTAATTCAATAATTTGATGCATTTTGACATGAGAAATAATTTGCTGTGATTGTGTTTGAAATGAAGATTTACATAATTACCACTCATTTCTCATGTATTTACTTATTTAACGCCTACACTATCTATTCATTAAAGATGTACTTTAGTTTTTAAAAATTAAAATATAAATATTTTTTATAGGAACCGCCAACCACGCTCGGCTCGCAAACCGTCCGATTTGAATTGGACCCACAAGCCTAACCACTTGAGTGTCACCCCATATAGCACAGTCGCCTGGGGTGGATTCGAACCCCAGCCCAGAGGGGACTTATATTGCCAAAATGGATGCTCTACCAATTGAGCTGGGAACGCGATGCTATATATATATATATATATGTTTCGTGAATTTATGA
>NW_018164464.1:2177991-2183823 GCF_001263595.1 Phalaenopsis equestris
TATATATATATATATATTGTGGGTAGTATGTACACAACCAATTCATATACATGTACATACATACATACATGCATAGATATATATATATATATATGTATATATTGGTTGTCCGAAGGAGAATTCGATGCACTTGATCGGCAACTCTTTTAGGGTTGAATTATCTGCATATCATAACACTAATATTTTAACATATCTCTATGACGCAAGTCATAAAAGATGCATACGAATTCTCGACATTCACGTGAAATACATTTTTAACACTATCACTATTATGTAACTTGTCATGAGAAACAATTGTTGCCGCTACTCTTGTGTTATAATTTGCCACTATGAAAACATTAAATGTGTTTTTATTTAAGAGCTATGGGAAGCATTCATGCAAACAATGAGAAATGATAATTGGGTGTTGGATTGTTGGATATTAAAATTCAACCGTATTTTTGAATATTTATAATGTTTTGATTTTAAATAGTCTAAATGAATGGATGGTAGTTTCATGTTTATTTGATATTTAGTTCTTTTGTAGTTAGATTGGGGCAATGGTTCTTTGTGATTTTTCCGTCTTGCAGTGATTATATGGATGCGGTAGGAAGTTCATTCATGTTGCTTCTAATTGGCTATTGGATTGTTAACCATCTTCTGCTGACGGATTCTTCTTCTGGGTTTATGTTGGTGACTTTTCTTGGTTGAGTTGCTACTTGGTGCGATAGTCATGTTTGATAATCTTCATTTTAGGGACTTCTTTTGTTGGTTTTCTTCATGAGGAGCATTGTTTTTCATATTTGACTTTTCTTTCTTTTCATTTAAGGGGCTCAACTCATTTATTTCAATCTGAGCCAAAACTCTAATCAATTTTGAGTGATTAACTATCTTTGAGCTAAATTCACAATCAGAATTGAAACTCATATTATTGAAGTTTTATCAATTCCAAAAATTTATTTCTCTGGAGATATCTGTCCCTGATACGCCATCAATAAAATTTCATCATCTGGCACAAATCTCGAGGCATGACATAGATCTTGATTCAACTTTTTGAGCAAGAAATATTCAACTAAACAAAACTCTGATTTCAACAAACTTATAGTCAAACTGATCGACTCGACAAGAAGAACCCAATATTACCAAAATTAGTCCAATCTGAGTCAAATCAAGCTCATATCAAGTCATTAGACCACCTTTAGAAGGTTTTCAAACACATTTGGAAAGTTAAACAGATACTGAATCCGGTGAGTTCATAGCCGAATCGAGCGTCTCAGCAAGACTAATCCAATGAGCCCAAGGTCACTCAATTCTGAAATGATTAAGACACTCAAATGTCCATCAATTGTTGTTTAATTGAAGGAAGTTCTCTAGACCGTCTGATCAAATTAGTTTATATTCTTGCATTAATTACAACCAAAACACTATAAATAGAGCCCTACCCCTCTCATGAGAAGGGGGGCTTGGGGCTTGAAAGAGAACTTAAAGTTTTAAGAAGGAGCTGAAGTCCAACACTACTCATGTCGCCCTCGACCACTGCTAACAGCCACAACCACGACCGCCGTCAACCACCATCGATTATTGTCAATCACTGTTGACGGCCGTTATCACCACCAATCAACATCGACTACCAACAAGCAGAAGCCGTCAGTCAACATTGTAACTTGAAAAACCTAGTAACCCTTTCCCGTCTGTGGGACAAGGGGCTCTGTAATCATCAATTCATCGTGGATTTTAACAACTGGGTTAGGCCCTGTGGTTTTTTCCACTTTACGGGTTTTCCACGTAAAAACTTTTGGTGTTATTGCTGATTTTTTTTCTTTTACCTGAGTGTGTGTCTAATTCTCGTGTAATGTTTAGACGTTAATCTATTACTCTTACCGCCGCAAATTTTCTAGCACACATCAGTTTGGCGTCGTCTGTGGGAAGTAGAACATTCTCATCGCTAAAATGCTTGTAAGAATTGTTGCATGGCCACCAGGCGTGACACTTACAACAGAGCATCCCACTCCAATGCTCATCATTCCAGAAGATAGTCACAAAGATAATTTCATCAAGCATCTGCATCCTCCTACTCAAGAAGGAATTACCCTGCTAACGATGATGTCTTGGGTCATTCTTTGGAAGATCGAGTACGTAGGATGGAGAATTCTAAACATGAGATCTTTCATCTCCTACACGGGGAGTGACAACCACAACCCAATGGAACTTACTTACCGCCAGTTCAACATTCAACGGGAAATACCCAGTCACTAGGTTCTCTCTTAATGATGAAACCATTCCCCTGCAGAGACGAGACACCGATCTTCTTGACATTACAAGTTTCACTCATCCATCTCATTCAGCTCACTTGGAACTGCCTTGCCTTAATATTGATTATGTTGATATCATCTAAGATGAGCTACGACGTTTGGTTCGAAAAGAGTTCCCTCTGGATAAAGAGGACCGCTTCCCTGCTCAACTCAACTTACAAGAATCCTCTCATTTGGCTGATGTGATTCTTCGACACCCTATGCCAACATGTTTCAAACTCCCAAGCATTGATGCCTATGAAGGAGTAACCGACCCATACAAGCACGTCGATCACTATCGAACTATCATGCACATTCACCATGCTTCTGGTGCGCTTCTCCGTCAAGTGTTCCCGATGACTCTCAAGGGTCAAGCTAGCATATGGTTCTACTCTCTCCTAGGGAGCACCATCAACACCTTTAAAGAGCTTGTCAAATTATTCATAGAACAATTCATAGCAAATTGAAGGATCATCAAAGATTCATCTCACTTATCAGGAGTTCTCCAGAATGAGGGGAAATCCCTCAAAGAAGACTTCCACAGGTTCTCCACTGAAGGCCGACAAATTTTTGGAGTGTATCTTGAGTTACAAAGATGAGTCTAAGAGGCAAGACTTGATGGGAGGATACGATATTTCTGAAAGCCAAAATAAGAGAAAAGACTCGATGGGAAGATACAATACTCTTGGAAGTCGAGCCCAAGAGGCAAGACTCAATGGGAAGATACGGTACTCTTGGAAGTCAAGCCCAAGAGGCAAGACTCGATGGGAAGATACGGTACTCTGGGAAGTCAAGCCCAAGAGGCAAGACTCGATGAGAAGCTACTATGCCCCTGAAAGTAGAGCCCAAGTGGCAAGACTCGGTGAGAAGATACAATACTCCTAGAAGTCGAGCATAAGATGCAAGACTCGATGAGAACTACCATGCCTATGGAAGTCGAGCCTAAGAGGCAAGACTGAATGGGAAGATACAGTATTCCTGAATGTCAAGCCCAAGAGGCAAGACTGGATGTGAAACAACCATGCCACTGTAAGTCGAGCCCAAAAAGCAAGACTCGTTGGGAAGATACGTTACTCCTGGAAGTCGAGCCCAAGAGGCAAGACTCGATAAGAAGCTACCGTGCCCCTGGAATTCAGGCCCAAGAGGCAGGACTCGATGGGAAGATACAGTACTTCTGAAAGTCAAGCCCAAGAGGCAAGACTCAATGAGAAGATGTCAGCCTAAGAGGCAAGTCTTTATGAGAAGCTAGTAGTGAACAAGACTCACTAGAAAGACTCCACGGGAGCAAGAGATTGACAAAGTCTCCACTCAAAGACCTTATAAGGCCACAAGCTTTAGAAGAATATGTACATCAAAGACCTCAAAAGACTACAAACCTCATAAGACACATGCACATCAAAGACCTTAGAAAGCTATATGTCTCAAACAACACAGAAACATCAAAAACCACAGAACCCTACAAGCCTTAGGAGCGTAGGTACATCAAAGATCTCATAAAAAATATAAGTTTCAGAAGACACATGTACAAAATGACCTCAGAATGCTATGAGCCTCAAAAGGTACCGATTCATTTCAAGCTACTACAAAAGGCACGAGCCTCAAAAGTTATGTGATTCTTAATTTTATAAAGTGTGTGTACTAACTTTAATAACAAAATTTCATACAATTAAGAAGCCACAACAACCTAAGAAGCAATGTTAAATATGTACCACAAAAAAAAAAAAAACAATTATCATTATCTACAAATATCGCATCAGTTGATTAAAGGCTACAAAAACCCAAGAACTGGTACAAAGACTACAAGAGATATCGTCACTACAGAATCATAAAACTCTTCCCCTCAAAGCGTAGCGGGAAAACTCTAACATCTCTTCTTTTCCACCGAGATGTACAACAACAACAAGCAAGAGGATCCCAAATCACCTGTTGGGCAGGGATTGAGATAACTTTCTTCATGTCACTGAGCGAAAAAAGTTTCTGTTGCTCGCCTGCTATGCAGGACGGGGACGACTTTCTACCGCACCGTAACGAGAAAGAAGATCTTGTTGTTCACCTGCTAAGCAGGATAGAAACAATTTTCCCCTTTGTCGCAACGAGTTGTTTGTCTGCTACACAGAATAAGGACGACTTTCTTCTTCATTGCAATACGAAAGATCTCGTTGCTTGTCTGCTATGCAGGACGGGGAAGACTTTCCTCTTCACTGCAACGAGAAAGAAGATCACATTGCTCATCTGCTACGCAAGATGGGGATGACTTTTTGCTGCATCGCAACGTAGAAGATCTTGTTGCTCGGTTGCTACATAGGTCGAGGAGGACTTTCCTATTCGCCACAATAAGAAAGAAGATATCATTACTCGTCTGCTATGCAAGACGGGAACGACTTTCTGCTGCACCGCAACGCCAAAGAAGATCTCATTGCTCGCCTGCTACACACGACAATAATGACTTTCCTCTTCACCTCAACACGAAAGAATATTTCGTTGTTTGTCTGCTACACGGGACTGAGACTACTTTATTCTTCTAGGAAACCCCAAACCACTTGTTAGGCAGAGTCAAGGACTCCACCTACATTCTCATTTTCTTTGCTTTTTTATAGGCTAAGAAAACCAATGTTTATGGCCCAAAAATAATGTATTTCATTAAATAGTAATAATTTTTTTAAAAAATTTGCATTAATTCATGTCATTCTATCGTCTAGCTTTTGATATTCTGTCCTATGACATTCTACCTTCTTCATTCCAAATTAAAAATAAGAAATAAAAACTATTTCAAATATTTAAAAAGAAAAAAAATTATATTCTTTTGTTTAATTATTACAAATTAAAATATATATCAACAGCTAATTATTTTTTTAAAATAAATTGAAATCTACATTAACTCTTTTGTTGTTTGACCTTCCACTTCCACCTTTTGTTTCCTTAAAAAAAAAAAAAAAAAAAAAAAGACCCGAAATCTGCTTAAATTCTTTTTGTCGTATGGCCTTCCACCTTTCAACATTTGGCCTTCCACCACCTAAATTCCTTAAAAATAAAAAACAAAGGGGGATTCGGTAAAAAAAAAAAAAAATTTAAATAAAATGAAATTCTCCTTTTTCTCTCCCAATTAGGGTTGTCAACGAGCCGAGCTTGAGCGAGTTGAGCCGCTCAGATTTGGCTCGTGTTCGGCTCGTTCGAAATCGACTTGTGAACAGTGTGTTCGTGTTCAGCTCGATTTAAATATTTGTGTTCGTGTTCGGCTCGAAATTGGCTCGTTAAATTGAAATTGAGAAAAATAGATGTAAAGCGTGAGATTCGAACATGGATCAAATATAGACAAAAAATCTATACAAAAGAAGACACTAACCACATTGCCACAAGAGGTGTTATGATTTAAACTTAGACATAAATGTAAATAATATATGTAATATATTGTTATATAAAAAAAATTATATAATTTTTGTTTTCGAGTCATTTCGAGCCGAACACGAGCAACAAACTGTTGTTCGTGTTTTGCTCATTTACATTTTGAGCTTAAGAATTTGTTCGTATTCGGCTCATTAGGCTTAACAAACGAGCCGAACAC
>NW_018164464.1:2183923-2191913 GCF_001263595.1 Phalaenopsis equestris
AGAATTAGATACAAAACATTCTCTTTAAGCTAATTGAGAGTAAGAACAGCTGTAGCTAAATCTTCCCCTACAGTCTAACCCCAGAAAATATGATTTTCTTTGGGGTTTTGGGCATAACAACAATTCTAATAAGTGACTTCTTTGTTGGTTGCATTAATCTAATCTTTCTTTAGTACCAAGTTCTTCCGAAAGAAATATTCAACCTGTCTTAACACACATCACTACTGTTCATTGTCATCTCCAACCTAAAGCTTGTTAATGTCACTTTAATGGTAAACGGGAAAGATTTTTATATGCTATTATTTACATTACAAGCAACGTTTCCATAAAGGTCGTTAGAATAGTCTATAACTGTTAGATAATAGAAATTTGAGCGATGCCTGAATATCAACTTTGTCAGAGATTCCAATTATATTATTGTTCATCGTATCAAAACACAATCAATTAGCAGCTATATTAACAAAATCTCACAGCTATTACCCTCTTTCATACACTTCGAAAAAAAATGAGAATTTCAACGACTTCTCAATCGAGGGCCATGATAAATGTTCTCATCAGGAAGGTGAGCTACAATACATGGTCACTCAACCTTTTTCCTGCTAGTTGAACGGGTCAAATCCTAGCCATCCAATTATCCTACTAATAGCAATCATATCCATGTCATACTAACAACCTAGGTTGTTCTAATTTCTTTCTTAACAAATATCATATATAGATATCAATGATGTATGGCAGGTGATGATGAGAAATGGATTTAAGTTTACTCTCACATTGGCCACAGTTATCTTCTCTCACTAGTAATGTAGGTGCTATCTGTAAGTGCTGCTTTGATGAAAATTTTTCTAAGAGAATATGTAGCATTCTGTTTTTTTGATATAGTTGGGCAGGGTATATTCTCATTAATGGCTATTAGGTCGTAAAGAAGGAAATGAATACATTTACAGCCACAATTTCTGCTTAGCTTTTGAAACATAAGAAAACTAGTTATCTTTATAATGAAAAAAAAAAACGAAGTTCATGAAAAGGCAGGCTTTTGATAGTGATACCAGTAGAAATATGCTGCAGAAAATTCAACTGATAACAAGTAAAAATTTCTTCTCCATTTCAGCTTTCTGTAAGCATTAGAATTGTTCGCTGCAAGCTCAAACCAAAACTCCACTTTCGTCTAGCAAGGGGCGATGTTGCCATTTGGCTATCTAAAACTTAAAGATTGACGTCTGATTTAGCCTTCTGGACTGGTGTTAGGTTCATCAGCTCTATCCTTTTGACTAATTTTCAGCCTAAGAGGCCTTCGCATGAGTTCCTGAAGCAGTCATATTGGGTTGATTAGTTGAAATCGGTAAAAGAACTGATATTTAAGCTCTGTTAGCCATTATTAAGCTAAGCTGTGCATGATTGTTTTAGTATTCGAATTAGCGCCCTCTAGATTAGAGTGTAGGCAACCTAAACAATGTTCCAGGCCTGCCAACAATTTCAATGTAGCATAGCTAAAATGGGCATTTACATGCCTCCCTCCCAATATTATGTATTTACATATCTAAGACAAACTATACTTTTTACATTTATACCACCAAAATCTTTTATACCACAAAAAAGTACCACTATTTTAACACTTAAAAAGTGAAATACACTTTTTCAGGCACATGAAAGTTGGCATATATGCAGCAGTGAAGTTTAGATGTTAGATATGTATAAACACAAGAATTGCAGTGTATGTATGTAAATAATCCGAACTAAAATGAGATATTTATACATAACTTAGGGATGTGATAACAACAGAATCTTGAGGTTACCTTCTCATCCAATTCAGAAATAGCTGTCACTGCTTCTTCATTAGTGGCAAAAGAAACGAACCCATATCCAGCAGACCCCCCTGACGGGCCATTGAAAACCACTCTAGCAGACACAGGCTTGAATTTGGCTGCGAAGAACTCCCTAAGATTACCTGACCTTACATTCCAAGCAAGATTTGATACATAGATCCAGTTTCTTGCCTCACTCTTGGGAGTAATAGTAGGGGCTAGAGTAGAGTAGAGTTTTTTAAAGCTCTTTGCTAGTTCAACTCTAATGATCCTTCCAGAAAATTCCTGCAAAAGATAATAATTTCTGTAACAAAACCTGAGAAACAAAGATTATATCTTTAACAGGATAAATAAATTGATCCTCTATTCAATCCAAGACAAAAAATCACACACACGCAACCACTGTTGTTATGCTTAAGCAAATGAGCACAGTCAATAATGATAACAACATACCTGCAGCACAACATACAATTCTGAATCACCCTCACCAAACAATCTCAACCATCTCATTTCATCTCAGTCACACACATAAATTCTAGACTTTACTTTTACTTCTACATTTTCACTCTTAGTGTATATGAGATGCTGCTGTCAGCATCATTCTAGACTTTACTTTTACTTCTATATTTTCACTGTTAGTGTATATGAGATGCTGCTGTCAGCATCATATGAAAGCAAATGAATTGAGGTCACGGTAGCCCTTTTCTTCACCTCTGTTTGCGCACGCCTTTCTTTCTGCTGCTCCTGGTTTTCTTACATGGTATCAGAGCTTCAGCAACATTGCAATTGACGATTCTGCCACCTCCCAGCTCCAAGAAGACTTCCATCTGGCTCACAGGTGCGGCAATCCCCCAATCGCTGAAATTCCTAGGGACCATAATCAAAGCCGTAGTGACCATCTCCCTCTCCGCTGACAAGTACCCGATTTGGAGATCCCAATTTCTCAAAATCGTAAAGACAAATGGCTTTCTCAGCTTCCTCGATGGATCTACCTAGCAACCACCCCCTACCATCACCAACACATCCGATATATCCCCACCCAACCCGAAGTGACCCTTTGGATGCTAGGGAATTAACACCTCGCGGCTGCCATCTCCTCCACTATTTCTACCACTATTCTCCCATATGTGCTCATCCTTGATAGCTGCTCCAAAATTTGGCATATTCTTGAAAAATGGCTGCAAGCTATCGATCTAAGGTAATCTAGCTGAAAAATGAGTTTCATAATGTCTCCATGAGAAACCCCACAATGGCACAATACTTCACCCATATCCAGACACTGGTCAACAACATTTCAGCAGTCGGTGCCCCAATTGACACCGAGGACATCATTTTATACACTCTCAAAGTCTCCCTACATCCTATCAAGCCTTTAAAACATCCATTTGAACACAATTAAACCAATTGCCCTAGGGATCTCTACTCTCTTCTCCTTAGTGAAGATATCAACATAGCTAATGACAACTCAGCCATTCCCACAACCGATTCTCATCTAGCTCTCTACATACATAATTTCAGGAGTAAATATAATTCCTCCAAAGGCCGGAGCAACACTGCCAATCCGGGATACAAAGGTGTTGCACCGTAATCAAATGCACAAACCCCAAGCAAAACAAAGGAACCAACACAATATTGTCAAACCTGCAACAAACCTGGACAGAGAGCTCCAAAGTGCAGGCATAGACTCAATATCAAATATCAACCAACTAAGCCTCCACCAACAACTACTCCTCTCACATCTTCCAACACCCCCGATTGGTATCAACACATCGGCGCCACATGTCACATGACTGCACCTCTTGATCAACTTCAAGCAGCCAAAACATCTCATGGCCAAGATCAAATTCATGTCAGTAACGGAGAGACACTTCCCATTCATCATTCTGGCCATGGTCTCTTACCAACATCATCTCGTAAGCTTATACTCTCTAAACAATTCCATTCACCTCAATTATATCACAACCTAATTTCTATCTCCCAAGTTGTTGTTGACAATGATTGTCTCATAATCTTTGAAGCAACTGGTTATCAAATTAAAGACCGATTCTGTTATGGCGCAGCAGAAACTTCTTCAAGACCCTTGCCGCAATGGGTTGTACCCAATTCCAGCAGCTCAACAAGCTTTCGTCTCCACCACAACCCATAAAAATTCATGGCATCAATGCTAGTCACCAAATCCTTCAAACCATAGCAAAACAACAAATCACATCTCTTGATTTCTAGCATTTTTCCTTTTTGCAAGGCATGTACCTCCGCTAAATGTCATCACTTACCTTTTTCTTCTAGCTATACTTAATGTAATCCACTAGAACTTATACATTCAGATATTGGGGTCCATCCCCAACATCTATTCAAGGATTTAACTATCGTGTTCTTTTTGTTGATGATTCTATTCGCTTTTAATGGCTTTATCCTATGTAACACAAATCTGAAGTTCTCTCTAACTTTTTCTAATTCAAGCAGCTAGTAAAACTTTATTTCCAGAAGAAAATTAAAACTCTAAAAACTGACAAGCACGGAGAGTATAAAAACTCGCAATTCAGCAATTTCCTACTTAATAAAGGCATCATTCATCAAATAACATGTCCATACACTCCATAATAGAATGGGATCGCCGAACACAAACATCGTCATAAACTTGAGACCACTCGAGCCCTTCTAGCTGAATCGAATCGCCCACCCTCCTTATGGCTTGAAATAGTGGTCACTATCATTTATCTTATGAAAAGGTTGTCATCACCAAACACATCCAATCTATCACCATATCAACTACTACATGGTAATCCACCGGATTACAGCCATCTAAAAATTTTCGGATGGGAGTGCTTTCCTTGGCTGCACCCCGCTCAACGACACAAGCTTCAACCGCGGTCGGTATCCTATGTTTTTCTTGGTTATACTGAACCTACCAAGGGCTCAAAGTGCTTCCAACCTACCACAGATAAAATCACTATATCTCGGCATGTTATAATTAACGGACAATCCTTCCCATACTACCAATCTACTACCCCACAACAACCACCCAAACCCCCAACCACACATCTACTCACCCTTTTGCCAACCACCAGCTTTACTACATCAATGCAGCTACTAAGTCCCCTCTACCTCAGCCAACTTCAGCACCTCAACCTACATTATCCCACTAAAACTCCAACCCACGACAGAAGCCACTTAAAATTACTCTTCCTTGACCAATTTCAGCTTCCCAACCTGCATTACCTGCTACTCAGCCCTCTTCTCCCCTTCAAATACAATCCAAACAGCTCACTCCAATTATCCCACAACATCTCATGGTCACAAGACCTAAAACAGACTCCCTTCCTGCTACACGCATTTTCGAACTCCTACATCATACCATCGAACCTACAGAACCTTCCAACTATAAGCAAGGGGCAACCTCCCCACACTGGAAGCAAGCTATGGATGAAGAAATTTCAGCACTTTTACCCTCAACAAACTTGGAAACTAGTTCCTCCTCCCACCAACCAATCGATTCTTGGATGCAAATGGACATTTCACATTAAAAGAAAAGCTGATGGCACCATGACATGATACAAGGCGTGACTCATAGATCAAGGATTCCAACATGAATATGTTTTAAACTATACTGAAACTCTTAGTCCAGCAACAAAGTTTCCAGCCATTCGCACCTTCATAACAGTAGCTTTTCATCATAAATGGCAACTACTTCAGGTGGACGCCTCCAATGCCTTTCTTCATGGTAAGCTCAACGACACTATCTTCATGTGCTAACCTCTAGGATATATTGACCGAGATCATCCCCATAAAGTGTGCCATCTCCTCAAATCTCTCTACAATCTCCAACAGGCACTGCACCAATGGTTTGAAACATTCTCCAAGCATCTAGTCCATTTTGAGTTCAAACCATGTCATGCTGATTCTTCTCTCCTAACCTACAATTACAACTCGAGTCAACTTTATCTCCTTCTATATATAGATGACATTCTCTTAACAAGAAGCAAACTAAGTGCTATTAATCATCTCATCCAAAATCTTCAATGCACATTCTCCATGAAGCTGCTTGGACCGGTTTCCACCTTTCTTGGGATTCAGATTAAGCACACCACCACCGGTTTTCAACTATCTCAAACTGACTACGAGCAGATATGTTTGATTGTAAATCACAACCCAACTCATCTTCGGTCTCCTCCAAGACAAACAACAATCTTCAACAACCCATTCTACATTTCGCTCAATTTTGTCATCTGGTGGGATCGCTTCAGTACCTCACTATCACAAGTCCAGACATTCAATTTGCAGTCAATACTTAGTCTCAGCATCTTCATGATCCCCTATCGCGGAGCTATTAACAAATAAAATACCTTGCATTAAAGGTACTCACTCTCGGTCTTCAACTCCAAGTTGGACCTCTCATTGTGCATACATACTTCGACTAAAGCTAGGCAAGTGACTTCCTTGATCGCCGATCAATAATCGAATACTGCTCCTTCTTGGGCCCAAATCTGATTTCCAGGTAAGTCAAGAAACAACTTATGGTGGCTCAATCTTCAACAAAAGCCGAGTACATAGCCCTATCATCCGCTGCCACCGATGTCATCTGGTTATGTGGGTTGTTGCAAGACTTTCACATATCCATATCTCTTCTAATAACCATTCATTGTGACAATACTTCAGCAATGGCAATCACCCATAATCTCGTCTTCCATGCCCAAACAAAGTATTTTGAGACCGACTATCACTTCATCTGAGACACGTCATTTCCAAAGAGCTCTCACTCAATTACATCCCTACCGATGACCAATTTGCCGACATCTTCACCAAGGCACCGCCTACGCCTCGCCTCTACAAGCTCAGAGACAAGCTAAAGCTTTGAAATTCCACCATTAGCTTCACGGGGATGATAACAATATACCTACAACACAACATACCACACCACTTTATTCTGAATCATCTTCACCATACAATCCTAACCACCTCATTTTATCTCTGCCTCACACAGATTCTAAACTTTTTTTTCCTTTTAATTATACATTTTCACTATTAATGTATATGTGATGCTCTTGTAAGCATCAGATCAAAATAAATGAATTGAGGTCACGGTAGCCCTTTTCTTCCTCTTTATTTTCGCATCTTTCTTCCTATTTCTGTTGGTTTTCTTACAGATAAAACTGTAGCATCCTAACAGATGAATATCAAATAATAAAAGTAAAAAAATTAAATTATAGATTATAGTTACTTTTTAAATTTTTCATGGAACTAAGGGCCAATAAATTTCACAATCATTTACATAGTAGTGTCTTTGAGTCACAAGTCAGCATGGGGCTTAGACTTAACCAAAAAAAGAACGGATGGTCGGACATTAAAATTAAATTCTCTATTATTCAATTTTCATTGCTAATATTTTTAATCCAAGTAAATTGAAAGAGCTACCAAAGAAAATAATTTAATTAACAAATAAAAGTTTCTCTCTATGGTTGTTGATTATGTCTTCTGTACACATTAGCTCTTCTCGTATTCATCTTATTCAAAATCTTGTGAAAAAATATCAAAATGACACCAAGAGTTATCTAAGTTAACCCAGTGGAGCAATCACATTTCTAAATTATACTAACCAAAGAAAGAGAATATAAATTTTACTATAGAAAATCTTATAACAATCTAATGTATCGTCCATGACATTTACTTAATGTAATAACTTATACTTTGAGATGCAATATTTTTAATTTTAATCTTCAAGATTTATTCTTGAAGAAGCAAATGTTATGTGGGATAAGGTAACAAACACTATTAAACAAGTAGCAAAAGTTGCGCTTGGAGAATAAAAAAAAAATTTACAAATAAAAATAGTTGGTGGTGGAATAATAATGTGCAAGAAAAAATAAAATATAAGAAGTTATGTTATAAAAATTGGTTTAAATGTAAAAGCTTAGAGAACTGGGAAAAATATCAAACGACCCACAGGGAGTCTAAAATAACAATCTGTGACGCTAAAATTTCTGCTTTTAATGATCTTTATAATATATTAGATACTAAGGAGGGTGAAAAACATGTGTATAAACTAGCCAAACTAAGAGAAAAGAAAAGTAAAGATTTAACTCAAGTAAAGTGTATTAAAGATGAAAATCAAAAAGTACTTTTCTTAGAAAAAGATATTCAACATAGGTGGGTGAGTTACTTTGATAAACTTTTTAATGAAGTTTCTGAAA
>NW_018164464.1:2193335-2195809 GCF_001263595.1 Phalaenopsis equestris
CATCATACCATCGAACCTACAGAACCTTCCAACTATAAGAAAGGGGCAACCTCCCCACACTGGAAGCAAGCTATGGATGAAGAAATTTCAGCACTTTTACCCTCAACAAACTTGGAAACTAGTTCCTCCTCCCACCAACCAATCGATTCTTGGATGCAAATGGACATTTCACATCAAAAGAAAAGCTGATGGCAACATGACATGATACAAGGCATGACTCATAGATCAAGGATTCCAACAGGAATATTTTCTAAACTATACTGAAACTCTCAGTCCAGCAACAAAGTTTCCAGCCATTCGCACCTTCATAACAGTAGCTTTTCATCATAAATGGCAACTACTTCAGGTGGACGCCTCCAATGCCTTTCTTCATGGTAAGCTCAACGACACTATCTTCATGTGCTAACCTCTAGGATATATTGACCGAGATCATCCCCATAAAGTGTGCCATCTCCTCAAATCTCTCTACAATCTCCAACAGGCACTGCACCAATGGTTTGAAACATTCTCCAAGCATCTAGTCCATTTTGAGTTCAAACCATGTCATGCTGATTCTTCTCTCCTAACCTACAATTACAACTCGAGTCAACTTTATCTCCTTCTATATATAGATGACATTCTCTTAACAAGAAGCAAACTAAGTGCTATTAATCATCTCATCCAAAATCTTCAATGCACATTCTCCATGAAGCTGCTTGGACCGGTTTCCACCTTTCTTGGGATTCAGATTAAGCACACCACCACCGGTTTTCAACTATCTCAAACTGACTACGAGCAGATATGTTTGATTGTAAATCACAACCCAACTCATCTTCGGTCTCCTCCAAGACAAACAACAATCTTCAACAACCCATTCTACATTTCGCTCAATTTTGTCATATGGTGGGATCGCTTCAGTACCTCACGATCACAAGTCCAGACATTCAATTTGCAGTCAATACTTAGTCTCAGCTTCTTCATGATCCCCTGTTGCTGAGCTATCTTCATGATCCCCTATCGCGGAGCTATTAACAAATAAAATACCTTGCATTAAAGGTACTCACTCTCGGTCTTCAACTCCAAGTTGGACCTCTCATTGTGCATACATACTTCGACTAAAGCTAGGCAAGTGACTTCCTTGATCGCCGATCAATAATCGAATACTGCTCCTTCTTGGGCCCAAATCTGATTTCCAGGTAAGTCAAGAAACAACTTATGGTGGCTCAATCTTCAACAAAAGCCGAGTACATAGCCCTATCATCCGCTGCCACCGATGTCATCTGGTTATGTGGGTTGTTGCAAGACTTTCACATATCCATATCTCTTCTAATAACCATTCATTGTGACAATACTTCAGCAATGGCAATCACCCATAATCTCGTCTTCCATGCCCAAACAAAGTATTTTGAGACCGACTATCACTTCATCTGAGACACGTCATTTCCAAAGAGCTCTCACTCAATTACATCCCTACCGATGACCAATTTGCCGACATCTTCACCAAGGCACCGCCTACGCCTCGCCTCTACAAGCTCAGAGACAAGCTAAAGCTTTGAAATTCCACCATTAGCTTCACGGGGATGATAACAATATACCTACAACACAACATACCACACCACTTTATTCTGAATCATCTTCACCATACAATCCTAACCACCTCATTTTATCTCTGCCTCACACAGATTCTAAACTTTTTTTTCCTTTTAATTATACATTTTCACTATTAATGTATATGTGATGCTCTTGTAAGCATCAAATCATATGAAAACAAATGAATTGAGGTCACGGTAGCCCTTTTCTTCCTCTTTATTTTCGCATCTTTCTTCCTATTTTTGTTGGTTTTCTACAGATAAAACTGTAGCATCCTAACAGATGAATATCAAATAATAAAAGTAAAAAAATAAAATTATGGATTATAGTTACTTTTTAAATTTTTCATGGAACTAAGGGCCAATAAATTTCACAATCATTTACATAGTAGTGTCTTTGAGTCACAAGTCAGCATGGGGCTTAGACTTAACCAAAAAAAGAACGGATGGTCGGACATTAAAATTAAATTCTCTATTATTCAATTTTCATTGCTAATATTTTTAATCCAAGTAAATTGAAAGAGCTACCAAAGAAAATAATTTAATTAACAAATAAAAGTTTCTCTCTATGGTTGTTGACTATGTCTTCTGTACACATTAGCTCTTCTCGTATTCATCTTATTCAAAATCTTGTGAAAAAATATCAAAATGACACCAAGAGTTATCTAAGTTAACCCAGTGGAGCAATCACATTTCTAAATTATACTAACCAAAGAAAGAGAATATAAATTTTACTATAGAAAATCTTATAACAATCTAATGTATCGTCCATGACATTTACTTAATGTAATAACTTATACTTTGAGATGCAATATTTTTAATTTTAATCTTCAAGATTTATTCTTGAAGAAGCAAATGTTATGTGGGATAAGGTAACAAACACTATTAAACAAGTAGCAAAAGTTG
>NW_018164464.1:2196074-2203468 GCF_001263595.1 Phalaenopsis equestris
AAAAAAAAAGTAAAGATTTAACTCAAGTTAGTGTATTAAAGATGAAAATCAAAAAGTGTTTTTTTTTAAAAGATATTCAACATAGGTGGGTGAGTTACTTTGATAAACTTTTTAATGAAGTTTCTGAAAATACGATCGACCTTAGTGATCTTAATATCGTGAATAATAATAAAAAGTTTCATTTTTACCGTCGCATTAGCAAAAAAAAGTTGAGGAGGCTTTAAAGAAAACAAAGGGTGGAAAGTCTGTAGGACCTGATGATATCCCAATTGAAATGTGGAAATATTTGAGAGATTTGGGAGTTTCTTGGCTTACTAAAGTCTTTAATATTATTTTAAAAACTAACAAGATGTCTCAGGAGTGAAGGTAGAGTATTTTGGTCCCCATTTTTAAGAATAAAGGGGATGCCCAAGAGTGTGGATCTGAACATAGGTTAAGATGCATCACGAAAATTTCTCATAATCAATTTGGATTTATGCCTGGCAGGTCTACTATGGAAGCTATACATTTATTGAGAGGTTTGATGGAGAAGTTCAGAGATAATAAGGAGAATCTACATTTGATTTTTATTGATTTAGAAAAAGCTTACGATAAGGTTCCAAGAGATATCCTTTGGAGAGTTCTCGAGAAGAAATGTGTTGATATGACTTATATTCAAGTCATTAAAGATATGTATACTATAGTTGTTACTTTTGTTCAAACTGAAGGAGAGTTGACAAAATATTTTTCTATTTTTGTTGGATTACATCAGGGATCGGCTTTAAGCCCATAACTTTTTGCTTTAGTTATGGATGGTGTTACTGGACATCTACAGGAGGATGTACCTTGGTGTATGCTTTTTGCTGATGATATTCTTCTCGTGGATAAAACAAGAAAAAAAGCCCAGGAAAAACTTGAATTATGGAGGTCTACATTGGAGTCTAAAGGCCTTCGTTTAAGTAGAACTAAAATTGAATACATGGAATGTAATTTTAGTAGTAATAACTCTAGTGACAGAAGTGTGACTTTGGGTGATCAAATTATTAAAAGGTGTGAACGATTTAGATATCTTGGGTCCGTTGTCCAAAGCGATGGTGATATAGATGGGGATGTTAATAATAGAATTCAAGTTGGTTGGTTGAAGTGGAGGAATGCTTCGGGCATTTTGTGTGATAGAAAAGTACCGCTAAGACTGAAAGGAAAATTTTATAAGATGGTGGTGAGACCTGCAATGCTCTATGGCGCTGAATGTTGGCCTTTAAAAGAGAAGCATAATAATAAGTTAAGTGTTGCCGAGATGAGAATGATTAGGTGGATGAGTGGCTTTACACTTAGAAACAAAATGCAAAATGAATATATTCGTGATAGGGTTGGTGTAGCTCCTGTGACGGACAAAATTAGAGAAAGTCGTCTTAGATGGTTTGTTCACATTAAACGTTGATCATCTGATGATCTGATTAGAAGAGTAGATGTTTTAGATTCAACTTGTGTTAAGAAAGGCAGAGGTAGACCTAGGAAGACTTGGGCTTATTGTATTAAAAATGATCTTAATTTACTAGAACTAAATGAAAATATGACACTAAATAGGATACAATGGAGAAAAAGGATTCATGTAGCCGACCCCATGTAGTGGGATTAAGGCTTTGTTGTTGTTGTTGTTGTTGTTCAAGATTTATTTTGTAACTTTACATTTATTTTAAACTCTTAATTTTCACAATAGTCTCAAAAGCCTCTTCCGCGTAGTGATTCGTTATACAAATTACAGTATTGTTTGAAGTGGAAAAATGTCTTCTCAACTCTAACTGATATTCTCCCATCGGTATAACAATTAGCAAAATTATCACAACTGTCCAGAATGATAAAAAAGTATCTATGCATGTGGGTACATGGACATCTCTTACTTGCACCATAAAGGGGTGAAATCTCACTCTTAGTATGCACATACAAGCATTCATATATTCATCAACCCGTGCCTCTTTCGATATCTCCCGTTGACGACGTTGTTGTTGTTGCTTCCTTAAAGTTCTATCCGTCTCTTCTACTCTTATCATCGGTGTCTTCTCCGTCCTCTTCCTCTCCTACGCCATCTTACTCCTCTGGCCCTCCGACCCTAATCTGAGCCTCACACATCTTCACCTTAATTGATTTAGCATACACATACAATTGTCGGGGGTGATGGAAAAATATCTATACGTGCGGGTACATTGACATCTCTTACTTGCACCATAAAGGGGTGAAATCTTACTCTTAGCATGCACATACGAGCATTCATATATGCAATATTTACATTTCATTTTTCATAGCAATATTGTGCATTAATCTATTTATGAATAATTCCACACTTACCAAAATAAAAATGGCATGCACTACTATAATAAATTCATAGATAAATTATTATGTAACTGTTCATACAGGACTCTGACCCGATCTGCAATTACCCAATAATTTAGCTTCCAAAAGATGGCGAAAAACTTGACCCAATTTATATTTAGCGGCTAGTGTGCAAAATCGAAATACTATAAAATTTAGAAAATAGTTTACACACTAGGGATACTACGCAAGAATACGTATCGTTTCAAGTAATACAAGATTTTCTTTTAAAACCCCGGTATCGATCCCAAAGAGAAGCAAAGTAAGAAATTTCTTAGGCTAATTCTAGTTTACTACTGTCAGGCCTTAGTTTGGAATCTCGATTAAAGTGATTTTTCTAATAATTACTCTAAATAAAAATCTTAAATCTAAAGAAAACTTTTCTGGATAAATTGATTTGAAAAATTTTTAGATGTTAAAACTATCATTCTCGTACCATGACATAGATAATGTGCAGGAATGAAATTCTTAAAATATAATGTTGTCAGTGACAAATAGGAGCATACTTATTCTTTGCTCCTTCACAGTGCTAGCAAAGAACATTGACCAATTTAGAGTTTTTCACTAGTTTGTGCAGTAGTGTTGAGTAGATTTTGATCTCTCACTTTCATATTACTGTCTTCTCTATACGACCTACTAGGGACTCTTACGATCAAAACTCTAGACCGAATAGATAACAAAACATAGTCTGTCACCCTGGAAACATCAATCTAAGGTTCATCAAAACTTATCTCCTTATTTATTTGCACTCCCCTCAGGTGATCACAACAACTCTGCCCAAGATAAAATGTGGTACTCACTAGTTGGGTAAAATCATAGCCTCCTGGGTCATTATGTTTCTCAACAAATTTTAATGATACAAATAACCGGTTCACAAGTGATCAGTTTGCAAAGTCAATTAAGAGCCGGTGAAAATAAAATCACATTAACAAAATAAAAGAATATCTAAGCAAATCTAAATTCCAGAAAATGCATCTATTTCATTGCAAAAAAAAAAATGAAAATAATGGCATAAGCAATAAAAGGATTGAGAGAATTAAGAGATAAATTATGTGTCAACCATGTCTACCTACCATCTTTCGAGTGTATATGTATGCTTACTATTTTATTTGTTTTATGCAACTATCTATCACCTAGAAGCATCAAATAGAAACAGATCATTAAATTATATTTTCTTAAAGTTGCATTTCCATCTAAACTATTTTATTAGCCAACCAAGCAATGTGAGCACACTCAAATTGCAAGATCACAGCTCTCCAAAGTCTTAGTTTCACATGCAACAAATTTTAATATAACTTATTGTCACTTAAGTTATGTCAATGAAACAAAAAAGATATTACTCATCACATGAAAATAAAAATAATTCTATCATGAAACAAATTTTCCTACATATGTCACTACTTCATATTAAAAGAAAAAAGTTATAAGAAAACTTTAAGAAGCATGGATAAAACACCACAAAAAACTTCATTTAAATAAAAAAAATCACTAGAAAGTGTTTACAATAATTAGAAGATAATGAAGAACACAAAATTAGTTTTTTTCCCTCTGAAAGAAATATGAAAAATCTCTCCACCAAAGTCTCCTGTCGATCTATGCGCCGCCTTTATATTTTCTTACACATATCTCTCAAAATCCCTCACCAATGTCTCCAGACAAAGGAAAAATCTATATCTCCTAATCACACCAAACTCTCTCTAAAATGCTTCTAAAAACTCCTCCTAAAATTTGTCATGAGAGGCGCCAAACCCATCTTTTTAAAGAGACACAAAAATCCCTCATTTCTCCAAAAGACACATCTCTTCATCTAAATGACACTTTTTCACTCCAAGAGACACATCTCTTTATTTCAATGTGTCTAGATTCATTTAACCACTCTATAGGGCGTGCAAGCCATCTAGAAGCTTCCGGAACATCTTAGAATGGCTCGAAATCTCCAAAAAAACGTCTAAAAACCGTCTCAATCACTATAGCGCCCGAATTAGCGGTATAGCACCTGTTTCAAGTCACGACTGGCGCTATGGCTCCAGTATGTGGACAACACACCTGTTTTGATCCATATTGTCTCTGTTTCGCCCCGTTTTAGCTCTGAATCGCTCCTAGTATTATGCCTACAAGATAGACATAAAAATAATCTTGCTTTAAAGTGTAATTTCATTCAAAAATATGTAATAAATATATAATAAATTAAGCATAGAACTTCATATCAGAATTTTCTTCATTCTCAATTTGTCTCCAAATTGCGCCGTTTTTGCTTCATTTTCGCTAAAACTCCAATTCTTGTACCTAAAATAAAAAACATGCAAAATATCTTCCTTTAAGGTGCGATATCATAAAAAATGTGCATAAAATAAACATGAAATGTACAATAAAAACAAGCAATTTTAAGGTGGATCAGACTCTTTACTAAATATCTTGTAATGACATGTTATATGTATCTCTACTTTGAGTCTAAAAATCATGTAATAACTTAATATATGTTGAATGTCATACACTAATCTATGTATGTATCCTACTATAATTTAAATGTCATTCCATAATCTAATAGCTTTATAGAAAATTTATTATGCAAACTATTTAATAGGCATATTTTTGTATCCAACCATATGAAGAAATTGTTATACTAAGGTTCCGTTTAGCGCAGCTTATTTACTGTGGTGCAATTTGAAAACGTCAAAGGCATTTGGTTTCGGCGTCGGTGTTGTGTTTTGCGATAAGTCGTAAAAATCTTTTATTAAACACGAACTTAGGTCAAACCCCGCGGCCCGCGTTTAGAGAAGATTTGTTTACTGGGTTGCCCTTATCCCGTGCCTTCAACACGTGCCTCTTTCAATCTCTCCCGTCGATGACGTTGTTGTTGTTGCTTCCTTAAAGTTCTATCCGCATCTTCTTCTCTTATCGTCTGCGTTTTTGGAATTTGATATTGTCACCGAGGTCCAGAATGGCTTCGACTCTTCTTCTTTGACGTTCCTATTAAGGTAAAGATTTTTCTCTTTTCTTTGATCATGACCTTTTGTTTTTTATTTTGTTTTTTTGTTATGAAAATATTGCATGCCTGGAGTCTTGACGTATAAGAAAATAAAAATGGAGATGCAAAGTTTAAATCGATCTATTATTTTTTATTTTAGCTTGAGGAGCATATTATAAGGGAATATTTACATGAATACCACTCAAATCTTTGCATATCTGGTACCATAATCAATTGGAAAATGAAAAAATGGTAGAGCAATAGGCCCTTATGATGCATGATTTAGGGACATATTGATGTTAGTATCCTTCTTCTTACATTCAGGAAAGAAGTTTTTGAAAAATTAGACAAGATTTTAAAGTGTGTTGAGCTAGTGTTGGGGGGTGTAAGAAATTTGTTGATATATGAACATGTCCAACATGCATTTTAAAGTCTTTTGAAGTGTTCTTTCCTAATAAGATATCAATTTTTAGCTTGACAATTCGGTTGCAAACAACACTACTGCACAGAGGCAGAATGATCATTTATTCAGAAACAATTGCAAATTAACTATTTTTCAAATGCACAAAATAAATAGTCAGCTAGCTTATTCGGATCAGCTGCTGATCAGTAGCTTATCTGAATCAGTTGTTTATTAGCAGATTATTGATAATTTACAGCTGCCCCAAACAGACCCTAAATCTTACTGAATAAAATCAAAATGAAATTAACCATATATTTAAAAATAATAAATATTAGTGAAATTTAAAAATATAATTACTCAACCTTAACCTTGCTTTCAAATTTTACTGACTTCCAATCATCAAAACTCCTTGGTCGTAATTGTTGTTATAAGTTAATATAATCTAAAATTAATATTTTACTAAAATTAAATTTGAATTAAAAAAATAAAACTTTAACTTCAATTAATATATACATTTTCCTTCCACTGTTTTTAACTCTACTCATTCCAAACACTTATCCATCTCTCTATTTATTTTTCAAGAAAACAATAATCAATATTTAATACATTTAACTAGATATGATAAATTTATAATATAATATTAAATTCTAAACCCACCTTAAAATGTGATTTGGTTCTCCTCCTATTATCCTCTTATAAGAAATTGCAATCTAACAGAAGTTCTTCAATCCCTACTTTAAGATAACCTATTAATAATATTTATTATACAATTAAAATTATTAATTATTCTTAAGAAATTGATAAACCCCTAATATTACCTTATAAACTCTCAATTCTGTTTATTCTCCTATATGAGCCGCCTCCTATTTTTCGCATGTTAAGGCTCAGTTGACTCTCCCTTCCCACACAATAGGCCCTCATCTATTCCTTTTTCTTTCAAGCCACTCAGTTTGACTTCAAATTCGTACCAGCATCTCCAACCCTCCTCCCACAAGCACCGACACACGGTCTCGAAGCACAATGATTGTGTTGCCTCATCCGTCATGTGAGACCTTGACTACAGTCTCTCCCCTTTCTCCTGCACACGTGTCGCTCGACCTCGACTATGGTTACGCAGAGGACCCCCTCCTCTTCATTCATGAAGTAGGTCACCCACATGAATCCTCACTTCTTTGTCCCTCATTCTCGCCTCTCACACCCTCTCATTTTGTTCTTTCTATTCCTCTACTATTAATTGGTTTGAATGAGGTGTTACTCTCTTAAGAACAAAATTATCGTGATGGTTACTCCTTTTTGAACCAATCTTAAAGTTTTGTAACTCCTAGTATTATTATTTTCACTTATTATAATATTCCCTCCTTATAAAATTTAGTCATTTAAATTTAATGATTTTCCAAAAGTTGCTCATTACATCGATGAAACATGAACTATCCAAAGCTATTGATAAAACTTAATAAGTGATATCAAAATCAACATAATGAATCCAACATTTGAGATATGATAATTCAATGAAGAAATCCACAAACAGCTGAAACATGATAAAATATCTAAAATAACACATCTAAAATAATGCACCGCAACTAAAAACACAGAACCTCTAAATAGAAGTACATAACTAGAAAGAAGCTCAACAATAAAAAAGTAACATGACATTCATATGACAAACACTCAAAT
>NW_018164464.1:2203568-2212673 GCF_001263595.1 Phalaenopsis equestris
TATATATAAGTTCACTTCTTTACGCATGTGGTATTTAAGGCACCAATGCTCACTTGATTATATGCTTAGATAAATTATACATATAATATTATATACATATACACACACACTCCAATAAAAATAAGAGGCTCCGAAACTTAATAATTTCAGATAAAATAAAGGGGCAATTGATATGCTATTAATAAAATTTCATCTGATGTAAATCTCGATGCGATTTTTGGAGGAAAAAATATTCAAACCTCGAAAAAAGGTCATCCATAACTCTAATTTCAACAAACTTACAGTCAAATTGACCTGCTCGACAATAACCCAATGTTATCAAAATCAGTCCAATCAGAATCAAATGTTTTCCCACTAAAAAGGTCGACATAGTTTTAATGTATGAGCTTATATATGATATAAAATTAAATACATTATTTTGGGGGTATAAATGAGTGGCATATAGGGCATTTAATGATCCGATTTCTAGCTGAGCTCGGGTCAGCTCAAAATCGCCTCAAAAAATTTAATCTAAAATTTTTGCTCGTAGCACGACTCATTTAATTAGATCTGAGCCAAAATTCAAGCCAATTTTCGAGCGATTAACGATCTTCGAGCTGAATTCGCAGCCCTAGTGGCATATATGTAAAAATTAAAGTGTAGATGTTAGATGTACGCATAAGAATTGAGTGGTATGAATATTTTATATCACTTCAACATTATCTTAAAAATATGTTGATTTTAAAGCAGCAACCTGGGATACCATCATACTTATACTTCACAATGTAAAAGGACATTACATTAGCTGTTCATCACCTGTACAAATAATAGTTGAAATTCATGAACATGAAAAACGACATCCTTCGTTATGCAATCAAACTACTATAAATTTCGAAGAGCATTGAAGTTTACTTCACATTGCAAATCCCCAATCCAGTTTTCTTTGCCCCCGATGGCTATAACAATCAAACAACTATAAATTTTGAAGAGGATTCAACTATATTCTACATTGCACATCCCCAATCCAGTTTTCTTTGCCCCCGATGGATATTTCTTCTTTCCCACTCTTCTTCTTCTTCTTCTCTGTTGTTTGTTTCCTCCAAGTTCACGGACAGCTTCCGCTGCCTATTACGGAGCAGCCTATAACTGATCACTCTGCCGCCATTCACCATCACGAAGTCTATATCGTTCATGTTCGAAAAACAACTGCCAAAAAATTCCATCTTTTCAAACAAAGAAAGGACTGGTACAAGTCGTTCCTCCCTAACGACACCCTCTTCTCCGGCGAGCCACGCCTGGTGTACGCTTATCGCCAAGTGATCACTGGATTTGCGGCATGGCTTACTCAAGGCGAGTTAAAAGCCATGGAATCCATGGATGGGTTTCTCTTAGCCAACCAAAATTTTCCTCTCCATCACCGCACAACATACACACCCGAATTCCTCGGACTCGATAGATCGCAAGGCATGTGGTATGAGACTGCTTATGGGCAAGGCCAAATTATCGGAGTCATTGATAGTGGGGTGAAACCGACACACCCTTCTTTCAGCGGCCATGCTATGCCGCCGGCTCCTACCAAATGGAATGGCACTTGCTTTTGGGGCAAACCAATCTGCAACAACAAACTCATAGGCGCAGAGGGCTCAAGGCGTGCCTCACCAATCGACACTGAAGGTCATGGCTCCCACTGCGCAGGCGTCGCGGCCGGCAACTTTGTTGATGGCGCCAACGTCCACGGGGAAGCTCATGGCACTGCCTCTGGCATTGCACCGAAAGCCCACCTCGCTGTCTACAAGAATGCAGGATCGGCCGATTTGCTTAAATCTATTGAAGATGCCATGCGTGGTCATGTTGACGTGCTGTCCATATCCCAAGGTGATAGCCCGGACTTCTACACCAGCGGTATTGTAAAAGGTGCATTTGCCGCAGTTACCAAAAATATCGTCACTGTTGTGGCGGCGCCCAACTCAGGCCCAACTGAAAGCAGCATGCAGACCGATGCCCCATGGATGATAACCGTTGGCGCTGCCTCCACTGACAGAAGAATTATGACCATTGTAAAGCTTGGTGATGAACGAGAGTTCCTTGGTGAATCTGCCTATCAACCAAGTGATTATGACTCGCCACTATTGCCGCTGATATATTGTTTTGGATGCTTTAGGGAGAACCTTATTGATAACGATGTGATTGGAAAGATAGTTCTTTGTACAAACATAGGTAACAATACAAGATCTGGTGAAAATGTCAAGGAAGCAGGAGGAGCAGGCATGATTATACTAGGTGACTGGGGAAACACCACATTTGCTCAGCCTCACGTCCTCCCCGCCTCATTTGTTACCTATTATGCAGGACGACAGATAAAAGATTATTCCTCTACTCCTAATGCGACTGCAGCAATTATCTTCAAAGGTACACAGTTCAAAGTTCAACCCACACCAGCGGTCGCCGCCTTCTCAGGTCGAGGCCCTAGCATTTGGAATGGAGGTATCATTAAACCAGACGTAATAGCGCCAGGTGTCAACATCCTTGCAGCGTGGCCATATGACATCGGCTTAAACCAAAGTGGCACAAACTTAGTATTCAGTTTTCAAAGTGGCTGCTCTATGGCTACCCCTCATGTGGCTGGTCTTGCAGCTCTGCTCAAGAACAACCATCCTACATGGTCTGCTGCAGCAATTAGTTCAGCAATCATGACTACAGCTTACGTTACTGATCAGGAAGGTAAACCAATTTCAGATCAGTTTGATGGAAAACAAGCCAGTATCTTTGCTAGAGGATCAGGTCATATCGACCCAGAGGCAGCGAATAATCCAGGCCTCATATATGATATTCAACCCCATGACTACATTCGATACCTTTGTGGTTCTGGGTTGTTTGATGATAAGCAAGTAAGCGCCATAGTTCAGGGAAACATAACATGCTCTACTATTCGTAGCATTAAAGTTGAAGAACTGAACTATCCTTCCATAGCAGTGACTATTAGTGTTGGCGTTGAACCAAAAATTGTGAGTAGAACAGTGACGAATGTCGGAGATGCTGGCACTATGTACACTGTGGAGGTTGAAGAGCCCAAGGGTGTGAATATAGATGTTTCACCTACAGTTCTTAAATTCGACGAAGTAGGGACGAAGTAGGGGAGAAGAAGAGAAGAGCTTTAATATCACGTTGACCTTTAAGAATAGACCCCTGCCTGATGGTGAAGTTTCAGAAGGGCAACTTTCATGGGTTTCTGGCAAGTACCTTGTAAGGAGCCCTATTGCCGTTTCATTCGTGGCAACACCAAGAGTCCGAAAGCTGATAAAACCTAATAGTATTGTATAGGATAAAGAGATTCCATCTCAACCATAGGATAAACCTCAAATCTGAGCACCAAATAAACTAATTTTATAAGGGAAAATAATTTCATATTTGGTTAACCGCCAACCGCTCATTTAAAGATTAATATAAATAGAATTCACAGCTTTAGATTTTTGTTGACCTTAATAATGAAAAGAATTGAAATAAACTGACTACAAAGTAATAAATAACTTTAAACTTCAAAATGATCAAAATAAGCATTATATTAAGAGTCAGTTATAAAATTATATGTCCTTAAAAAGCTTGCATAATATCAAACTTGAATATGCACATTTGCTCCGACTTATATATTAACAAGTTAATTTTATAGCCTGAGAATGCTACATTGGCTGAAATATAAAATCAACAATTATTGTCTTGCATTCATGCAATTATTTTGAAAAGTGTACAAGTGCTTTAAAGTTAATAAAATCTCTCTTTTAATATTAGATTTGATTGCCAATTTATAAATGCTCTCAAGTCTTCCAGTTTCATCCTCTTCCCAGCAATGACTAGAGTCAATGAGACTAAGCACCTAATTGGCCATTCTGATCATTTATCCTCCTCATAAGGATTGAATTTGACGAGACCGAATGTTCAAATAAAATAATTCAACTAAATTATCACTATAATTATTCAAGCACAAAAATCTTTGATGATGGACACCTTGATATAAATCTCAATTAAAGGAGCCCACTCATAAAATCAAAGTCTTAAATTACTTGAATAATCTACAACTTTGATTATGATCTTGTTGGATGCAAATATCAATTGGATGGGTTTATTTTCAAAATTAAACTTAAAAAATTATATGAATAAATTGAGCTAATATAGATAATGAATATAATCTTTTGAAAGTGAGTTAAAGCTGACAAGGGTTTCAAAGCTATCTAAATCTTTGATTATGGTTGTGTTGAAAAATGAATCTCAAGTCAAGGGAACATTCTAACAAAAAACAATAAATTCCAATGAATTTAAAAAAATTTAGAAGAATTATGAAATCATAAAGCATCCAAGCGAAAATCAATTACTAAAAGCTAAAAAAAAACTATACTCACTCTCTATACCAAGTTACCAACATATTAAGGGCAATAAAATCAAGATTGATCTAACCCACAAAAAAACAATATTATGTCAATTATATTATTATGTTCAATTATAAATTACCCTATGTAAGCGAGAAAAAATACTCGTATTTTTAACTACATGGTTTTTCTAATAATTTACCCGAAACCCAAATATAGTGGATATGACTAGAGCACTTTGATTCTATAGTTTGGCCAAAGATAGATTCTACTATATTATGATCATGACTGTACCATGTATATATTTTAATAGCTCGTTGTCCTTTACAATGTGAATTACATGACATATTTGATATGGTATAAAGACATCTATTATTTAAAGTTGACTTAAATTAATTTTCTTAAACAAATATATACCATAAATTTACAAGCACCCATTTAACAAAATAATAAATGGTCGTTGATAATGATTGGTTGGTCAGCTTGTCAACTACCTCCTCTAACTAAATAGACCAAGGTCCATGAATATTAGGTCCATTATCATTTCTCCTAATATTCGTTCTTAAGCTCTGTTGATAAATTTTTCAATCTAAAAACTTAAAGTATTACTATTATATGATGAGCAAATAGTGCCTAATGGCTAGCATTACTCTCTTATTATTGGGAGGGATAAATATACATAGGGGCTTGCGCTTATGAGAAATATCAATCCTCAAATCTTAAACTTTTCAAAGTGCTGGAGAAATCTCTCTTTAATGGCTTATCTATAATTTAATAAGTCTTTTAAAAATTTGGCCCAAAACCTTATAAAAACTCTCTTATATTTTAAGGGAGGCAGGGAGCAAAATTTTGTAGTAAACATTAATAAAATTCTGAATAATTGTAATTTGGCAAAGTATTATAATAACAATAAAGATAAAACTAGATTTTTTTACTTTTATTGTGATTATCTAGTAGCTAAGATAGAAAAAAAATAATAAAAAAAACTGTCATGATTAATTTTGACATGTGAGTTCAACAGATGACTCGTTAATCATTTTATATATTGTGCTAGAATGAAATTTATTTTATTAAATTAAAATAATACATATGAGAGCAAAACTTAGCAAAATATGATTCCTATAAAAACTATGCACAATTAATCATGATAAAGCAATCCACAAATAAAATATTATTATAAACATTAATAATACTGTATGATAAGATGTAAAAATACTGCTAAATATTAAATATATGAATAACAAACCATTTAATATTCAATGTATGCACTATAAATTAAGATAAAACCTTTAATAAAAAAAATCATACTATCGACTTTTTTTTTTTAAATAAGATTTTAAAATTTAAATTTAATATAATATATAATGCAATTTTAATTTTTGTGAAAATAGTATATATTTTTTTTGTTTTGGAAAATGATGAGACCGTATAGACCTCATATATCTAATAATTTAAATAGTTAAACACGATACCATGAATGATCTATCCCGAAAGATGAATGTATCACTTATTGGTAGACTTAACTATCTAAACTTAAAAGTTTATGACTCTATTTTGGTCTACGAATTTTATAGCCGACAAATTTCCCTATCTAATACGCAGATTAGACAGGGTTTAGATTAATCTGGGTTTTTAATTACCTATAGAGGCAAGCCCATATAGTTAATTACATCTTCGACAACCGAAGTTAACTAAGAAAACTCTCGATTAAGATCCGAGTTTTGTCTTCAAGAATTCAACGTTTAGGTTTCCACGATTGCTTAAAGGAAAAGTCAAATGGGATAGGTTCAAATAGGAACAGTTATTTCCAGAATCCAAAGGAGCGAAGAGTAGGAGATGTCGAAGATACCGAATAAAGTTCAGTGACATCTCAAACTAACATATGGTTTGGCTTTACAACTTTAAAAAGGAAATTATGTGATATTTCAGTCCTGCAAGTTATTTAGATATTCGAGGCTTATATCTACATTTCATATGTAAATGACCCGAGGAAATAATAGAATTTATGTTGTACCAGACGACGAGCTCGGAATCCTAAAAGTTTAGGCACCAATATTCCTCCAAATGCTCCAAAAAAAAAATTGAAACTCTCCAAAGCAATAAAACTTCTAATCCGCACGAATGAATCACCAGCAAACCGATGAGTCAATCTCAACTTCCAGAAAAAAATGAAGCAAAACCCAACAAGACTTCTCGAAATCTCCCGGACGAAACACCAAAAAACCCGTCAAAATTTTCCCCTCAAAGTATTTATAGGTGACGGGGAGGAAGATCTTACCGCCGGTGAGAAACGGGGCAGTGAGTAGAAACACCCACAAAGAGTAAGAAACCCATCAAGATTAAGAGTAAGAAGGTTATTAGACTCTTTTGGGTGGGAAAATTCCTCCCGGTGGAGCAACTGACGACGAGGGCTCGGAAAGAAGGAAGGTGATCGGAAAACCGACAAGAGCTTTGAGAATGAGAGAATCGTCGAATGGGAGAACGCTAGGGGCTCGGTTCGGTCCCAAGAGGAGAAGGGGACGCGTGGGTTGAGGAAAGAAGCGTATTTTTTTTTATTTAATTGAATTTATTAAATTAAAAAATATTATTTTATTCAAAATCTATCAATTTATGCACAACTTAATCCAACTCGGAACCCTGTCGAAATTTATATCCTTCCCAACCAAAATCGACATTTCGGACGTATTGGAGCGGTCCGTTTAGTCATCCGGGGTAACCCAAACAAGTTCATCGAATATCGTACAAATTTAACTTTAATTTACGCGTGTTACGGCAAAAAGAATTTATTTTGGTCCAATCAGAGCAGTTTAACGAGCGAATTGATGATCGGTCCTTGCCTAAACAACAATCATAGTTAAACATATTGCTCTCGGCAGAAAGTCAGACGTCAAACGTCATGGGGTCCACTTATGTCTTTCAAGTTCCTATAGTAGCTCAATTTGAGTTTCAATATGTCGGTTTTTCAATCGACTCAATCGAATTTTGAGAATCTGAAACTGTCCATATGAAACTTCAAAGAGCGAAGAAATGACTCAAATTTTTAAATATTTTAGGTCCTGATTTAGTCCACTAGGAGAGTCAAAATAGAAAAATTCTAAGGCTAGATCCTAGGGTATCTAAAGAAAGGGAAATGAATGCCTTAAAATTGAGGTCAACACATACTTACTGTTGACCTGATTTTTCCGTCAATTATTTTTCTCAATCTTTATCCTATGGAACTTCACTTGACATGAAACTTGAGCAAAATCCTAATTTCACGAAAATAAAATTTAACTTAACTAAACTAAAACTAAACCTTGAGCTAGAGTCCTTTTTTAACATAAAATTTCTGGCAGGGCAACGAAAATTGATCCAACAAACATATCAGTGATCAAACTTCCCTCACCTACTTCTGTGAGGGGAGTCAGACACTTTTTAGGCCATGTTGTGAGGGCAGTCGGTTTTTCCTTTAGTGAGTGAGCTATCACCACTACTAGAGGATGTAGAAGACTGATTCTTCTTACATAAATTTTTTGAACAATGCTTTGTTGGCATCTTATAGACAAATTGATTCTCTTTCATGAGTCGCAAAATTTTTAGTACCGAGGTAGAAAAGATCATTCCAACAACAAAGCTAAGTTTTCATCTTCATACTTCACATTGATTATCTCCAGGTCAGTGATGATGCACTTGAACTCAATTAGGTGCCTTCATGTTCGAGCTTTCTACCATGCAATGAGAGAATAATTTCTACTTCAAGTAACTTTGTTGTGAGTCTCTTTCCATTATATATAAACTCCAATTTTTGCCATAGTTTGGCGCCAATGTTCTCATTCAAACAATCCTATAAGATCTCACTTTATAGATGTAGACGACTCTGAGATATTGCCTTCTTATCCATTTGAATGTTCTCTTCGGTTGATAATTTCTCAGCATGTGGTCAATGTCAAGCAAAGTATATCTGACGTCCAACTAAATCAATATATCTATCATCTTGATTTGCCACAAAGCAAAATGATAGACTATTCTAACTTCGCAATGTTGAAATTCATTGTGGCCATTTCTAATAAAAAAGAGATATTAAGATGATTAATTTCACAAACAAAATTGATGAATAGCAAGATCAATCATACAAGCGATAAATATGATGAAAGAAAAAGAAGAAATTGTGCCCTTTAATACCACTTAACAAAATTGATGACATGCTATGGTTATTTATAGAGTTGCAAATGAACATACTTGACAGAACAAATATATATCAAATATTTAAAGCAATAAATATATTAGGTAGCAAATATCACATATGTTTGATATCAAATATATCAAGCAAAAGATATATTTAGAAACAAATATATTTAATAGGAGATGTCACATATATTTGATATCAAATATATTAAGCAAGAAATATATTTGAAAACAAATTTGATACCAAAAATTTAAGCAAAAAATATATATTTGATAAGAAATTTCAAGGCATTATTTTACAGGTGTGAAGAAAGAATCTTGAGTCTCTTTGTTTAATCCACAAATCTATGGCCGGTAGCAAGCTTATCTATCAGGATTGTATGAATTCCTAGAATATTAAGTCGGCATAAAATATTGTTAGATTTCAATTATTTGGTATGAGATTAAATTATATAAAAACTCAACTCCTATGTATTTGCATATCGAACACCGAAACTTCATTTGTTACATATATACCACCACACTTGTGCATCAAAAGGTATATTTCACTTTAAAAGTTAAAATAGTGGCCTTTTTGATGTGATATGAAAGATTTGGCTGG
>NW_018164464.1:2212773-2221840 GCF_001263595.1 Phalaenopsis equestris
AGAATTAGATACAAAACATTCTCTTTAAGCTAATTAAGAGTAAGAACAGCTGTAGCTAAATCTTCCTCTACAGTCTAAACCCAGTAAATTTGATTTCCTTTTGGGTTTCGGGCATAACAAAAATTCTAATAAGTGACTTCTATGTTGGTTGCATTAATCTAATCTTTCTTCAGTACCAAGTTCTTCCGAAAGAAATATTCAACCTGTCCTAAATCTCGTCACTACTATTCATTGTCCTCTCCAACCTAAAGCTTGTTAATTTCACTTTAATGGTAAAAGGGAAAGATTTTTATATGCTATTATTTACATTACAAGCAACGTTTCCATAAAGGTCGTTAGAATAGTCTATAACGGTTAGATAATAGTAATTTGAGCGATGCCTATATATCAACTTTGTCAGTGATTCCAATTATATTATTGTTCATCGTATCAAAACATAAGGTCACTTAGCAGCTATATTAACAAAATCTCACAGCTATTACCCTCTTTCATACACTTCGAAAAAAAATGAGAATTTCAACGACTTCTCAATCGAGGGCCATGATAAATGTTCTCATCAGGAAGGTGAGCTACAATACATGGTCACTCAACCTTTTTCCTGCTAGTTGAACGGGTCAAATCCTAGCCATCCAATTATCCTACTAATAGCAATCATATCCATGTCATACTAACAACCTAGGTTGTTCTAATTTCTTTCTTAACAAATATCATATATAGATATCAATGATGTATGGCAGGTGATGATGAGAAATGGATTTAAGTTTACTCTCACATTGGCCACAGTTATCTTCTCTCACTAGTAATGTAGGTGCTATCTGTAAGTGCTGCTTTGATGAAAATTTTTCTAAGAGAATATGTAGCATTCTGTTTTTTTGATATAGTTGGGCAGGGTATATTCTCATTAATGGCTATTAGGTCGTAAAGAAGGAAATGGATACATTTACAGCCACAATTTCTGCTTAGCTTTTGAAACATAAGAAAACTAGTTATCTTTATAATTAAAAAAAAACGAAGTTCATGAAAAGGCAGGCTTTTGATAGTGATACCAGTAGAAATATGCTGCAGAAAATTCAACTGATAACAAGTAAAAATTTCTTCTCCATTTCAGCTTTCTGTAAGCATTAGAATTGTTCGCTGCAAGCTCAAACCAAAACTCCACTTTCGTCTAGCAAGGGGCGATGTTGCCATTTGGCTATCTAAAACTTAAAGATTGACGTCTGATTTAGCCTTCTGGACTGGTGTTAGGTTCATCAGCTCTATCCTTTTGACTAATTTTCAGCCTAAGAGGCCTTCGCATGAGTTCCTGAAGCAGTCATATTGGGTTGATTAGTTGAAATCGGTAAAAGAACTGATATTTAAGCTCTGTTAGCCATTATTAAGCTAAGCTGTGCATGATTGTTTTAGTATTCGAATTAGCGCCCTCTAGATTAGAGTGTAGGCAACCTAAACAATGTTCCAGGCCTGCCAACAATTTCAATGTAGCATAGCTAAAATGGGCATTAAGGCTTTGTTGTTGTTGTTGTTGTATAGCTAAAATGGGCATTTACATGCCTCCCTCCCAATATTATGTATTTACATATCTAAGACAAACTATACTTTTTACATTTATACCACCAAAATCTTTTATATCACTAAAAAATACCACTATTTTAACACTTAAAAAGTGAAATACACTTTTTCAGGCACATGAAAGTTGGCATATATGCAGCAGTGAAGTTTAGATGTTAGATATGTATATACACAAGAATTGCAGAGTATGTATGTAAATAATCCGAACTAAAATGAAATATTTATACATAACTTAGGGATGTGATAACAACAGAATCTTGAGGTTACCTTCTCATCCAATTCAGAAATAGCTGTCACTGCTTCTTCATTAGTGGCAAAAGAAACGAACCCATATCCAGCAGACCCCCCTGACGGGCCATTGAAAACCACTCTAGCAGACACAGGCTTGAATTTGGCTGCGAAGAACTCCCTAAGATTACCTGACCTTACATTCCAAGCAAGATTTGATACATAGATCCAGTTTCTTGCCTCACTCTTGGGAGTAATAGTAGGGGCTAGAGCAGAGTAGAGTTTTTTAAAGCTATTTGCTAGTTCAACTCTAATGACCCTTCCAGAAAATTCCTGCAAAAGATAATAATTTCTGTAACAAAACCTGAGAAACAAAGATTATATCTTTAACAGGATAAATAAATTGATCCTCTATTCAATCCAAGACAAAAAATCACACACACGCAACCACTGTTGTTATGCTTAAGCAAATGAGCACAGTCAATAATGATAACAACATACCTGCAGCACAACATACCACACCATTTTATTCTGAATCACCCTCACCAAACAATCTTAACCATCTCATTTCATCTCAGTCACACACATAAATTCTAGACTTTACTTTTACTTCTATATTTTCACTGTTAGTGTATATGAGATGCTGCTGTCAGCATCATATGAAAGCAAATGAATTGAGGTCACGGTATCCCTTTTCTTCACCTCTGCTTGCGCACGCCTTCCTTTCTGCTGCTGCTGGTTTTCTTACATGGTATCAGAGCTTCAGCAACATTGCAATTGACGATTCTGCCACCTCCCAGCTCCAAGAAGACTTCCATCTGGCTCACAGGTGCGGCAATCCCCCAATCGCTGAAATTCCTAGGGACCATAATCAAAGCCGTAGTGACCATCTCCCTCTCCGCTGACAACTACCCGATTTGGAGATCCCAATTTCTCAAAAATCGTTAAGACAAATGGCTTTCTCAGCTTCCTCGATGGATCTACCTAGCAACCACCCCCTACCATCACCAACACATCCGATATATCCCCACCCAACCCGAAGTGACCCTTTGGATGCTAGGGAATTAACACCTCGCGGCTGCCATCTCCTCCACTATTTCTACCACTATTCTCCCATATGTGCTCATCCTTGATAGCTGCTCCAAAATTTGGCATATTCTTGAAAAATGGCTGCAAGCTATCGATCTAAGGTAATCTAGCTGAAAAATGAGTTTCATAATGTCTCCATGAGAAACCCCACAATGGCACAATACTTCACCCATATCCAGACACTGGTCAACAACATTTCAGCAGTCGGTGCCCCAATTGACACCGAGGACATCATTTTATACACTCTCAAAGTCTCCCTACATCCTATCAACCATTTAAAACATACATTCGAACACAATTAAATCCAATTGCCCTAGGGATCTCTACTCTCTTCTCCTTAGTGAAGATATCAACATAGCTAATGACAACTCAGCCATTCCCACAACCGATTCTCATCTAGCTCTCTACATACATAATTTCAGGAGTAAATATAATTCCTCCAAAGGCCGGAGCAACACTGCCAATCCGGGATACAAAGGTGTTGCACCGTAATCAAATGCACAAACCCCAAGCAAAACAAAGGAACCAACACAATATTGTCAAACCTGCAACAAACCTGGACAGAGAGCTTCAAAGTGCAGACATAGACTCAATATCAAATATCAGCCAACTAAGGCTCCGCCAACAACTACTCTTCTCACATCTTCCAACAATCCCGATTGGTATCAACACATCGGCGCCACATGTCACATGACTGCACCTCTTGATCAACTTCAAGCAGCCAAAACATCTCATGGTCAAGATCAAATTCATGTCAGTAACAGAGAGACACTTCCCATTCATCATTCTGGCCATGGTCTCTTACCAACATCATCTCGTAAGCTTATACTCTCTAAACAATTCCATTCACCTCAATTATATCACAACCTAATTTCTATCTCCCAAGTTGTTGTTGATAATGATTGTCTCATAATCTTTGAAGCAACTGGTTATCAAATTAAAGACCGATTCTGTTATGGTATGGCTCATATATCATATAGAGACAGACGCTGGAACGAAGCGGAGCAGAGCGGAGCGAAGCGGAAGAATCTGTCCAAATCGGGAAGTTACGTTATGTGGGTTGGGGGTGTTGGGTCAACGCCCCGCTATACGGTACAGGGGTAATTTGGGAATTACATATTGTACTGTAAGGTTTATTCTAGGATTATAAATAGACCTGTTTGTAATCCTAGGTCTTTGAGAGAGAGCTGAATATTGTATTCTGTAATCTTTTCTGAATATTGAAAAGGAGGTCGCCGCTCTGCTCCCGAGGACGTAGGCATCTTAAATCTCTGTGCGTTAAATCTCTGTGTTCTTCTGGTTTATGTTGATTCTTGTTTTTCTTCGCCCTATTTTTCTCAACAGATTCTTGCAGCAGAAACTCCTTCAAGGCCCTTGCCGCAATGGGTTGTACCCAATTCCAGCAGCTCAACAAGCTTTCGTCTCCACCACAACCCATAAAAATTCATGGCATCAATGCTAGTCACCAAATCCTTCCAACCATAGCAAAACAACAATCACATCTCTTGATTTCTAGCATTTTTCTTTTTTGCAAGGCATGTACCACTGCTAAATGTCATCACTTACCTTTTTTTTCTAGCTATACTTAATGTAATTCACTAGAACTTATACATTCAGATATTGGGGTCCATCCCCAACATCTATTCAAGGATTTAACTATCGTGTTCTTTTTGTTGATGATTCTATTCGCTTTTAATGGCTTTATCCTATGTAACACAAATCTGAAGTTCTCTCTAACTTTTTCAAATTCAAGCAGCTAGTAGAACTTTAATTCCATAAGAAAATTAAAACTCTAAAAACTGACAAACACGGAGATTATAAAAACTCGCAATTCAGCAATTTCCTACTTAATAAAGGCATCATTCATCAAATAACATGTCCATACACTCCATAATAGAATGGGATTGCCGAACGCAAACATCGCCATAAACTTGAGACCACTCGAGCCCTTCTAGCTGAATCGAATCGCCCACCCTCCTTATGGCTTGAAATAGTGGTCACTATCATTTATCTTATGAACAGGTTGTCATCACCAAACACATCCTATCTATCACCATATCAACTACTACATGGTAATCCACCGGATTACAGCCATCTAAAAATTTTCGGATGGGAGTGCTTCCTTGGCTGCACCCCGCTCAACGACACAAGCTTCAACCGCGGTCGGTATCCTATGTTTTTCTTGGTTATACTGAACCTACCAAGGGCTCAAAGTGCTTCCAACCTACCACAGATAAAATCACTATATCTCGGCATGTTATAATTAACGGACAATCCTTCCCATACTACCAATCTACTACCCCACAACAACCACCCAAACCCCCAACCACACATCTACTCACCCTTTTGCCAACCACCAGCTTTACTCCATCAATGCAACTACTAAGTCCCCTCTACCTCAGCCGACTTCAGCACCTCAACCTACATTATCCAACTGAAACTCCAAACCACGACAGAAGCCACTTAAAATTACTCTTCCATGACCAATTTCAGCTTCCCAGCCTGCATTACCTGCTACTCAGCCCTCTTCTCCCCTTCAAATACAATCCAAACAGCTCACTCCAATTATCCCACAACATCTCATGGTCACAAGACCTAAAACAGACTCCCTTCCTGCTACACGCATTTTCGAACTCCTACATCATACCATCGAACCTACAGAACCTTCCAACTATAAGCAAGGGGCAACCTCCCCACACTGGAAGCAAGCTATGGATGAAGAAATTTCAGCACTTTTACCCTCAACAAACTTGGAAACTAGTTCCTCCTCCCACCAACCAATCGATTCTTGGATGCAAATGGACATTTCACATCAAAAGAAAAGCTGATGGCAACATGACATGATACAAGGCATGACTCATAGATCAAGGATTCCAACAGGAATATTTTCTAAACTATACTGAAACTCTCAGTCCAGCAACAAAGTTTCCAGCCATTCTCACCTTCATAACAGTAGCTTTTCATCATAAATGGCAACTACTTCAGGTGGACGTCTCCAATGCCTTTCTTCATGGTAAGCTCAACGACACTATCTTCATGTGCTAACCTCTAGGATATATTGACCGAGATCATCCCCATAAAGTGTGCCATCTCCTCAAATCTCTCTACAATCTCCAACAGGCACTGCACCAATGGTTTGAAACATTCTCCAAGCATCTGGTCCATTTTGTGTTCAAACCATGTCATGCGGATTCTTCTCTACTAACCTACAATTCCAACTCGAGTCAACTTTATCTCCTTCTATATATAGATGATATTCTCTTAACAAGAAGCAATCTAAGTGCTATTAATCATCTCATCCAAAATCTTCAATGCACATTCTCCATGAAGCTGCTTGGACCGGTTTCCACCTTTCTTGGGATTCAGATTAAGCACACCACCACTGGTTTTCAACTATCTCAAACTGACAACGAGCAGATATGTTTGACTGTAAATCACAACCCAACCCATATTCGGTCTCCTCCAAGACAAACAACAATCTTCAACAACCCATTCTACATTTCGCTCAATTTTGTCATATGGTGGGATCGCTTCAGTACCTCACGATCACAAGTCCAGACATTCAATTTGCAGTCAATACTTAGTCTCAGCTTCTTCATGATCCCCTGTTGCTGAGCTATTAACAAATAAAATACCTTGGATTAAAGGTACTCACTCTCGGTCTTCCACTCCAAGATGGACCTCTCATTGTGGATACATACTTCGACTAAAGCTAGGCAAGTGACTTCCTTGATCGCCGATCAATAATCGAATACCGCTCCTTCTTGGGCCCAAATCCGATTTCCAGGTACATCAAGAAACAACTTACAGTGGCTCAATCTTCAACGGAAGCCGAGTACATAGCCCTATCATTCGCTGCCACCGATGTCATCTGGTTAACGCGGGCTACTGCAAGATCTTCACATATCCAGATCTCTTCTAACAACCATTCATTGTGACAATACTTCAGCAATGGCTATCACCCATAATCCCATCTTCCATGACCAAACAAAGCATATTGAGACCGACTATCACTTCATCTGAGAACACGTCATTTCCAAAGAGCTCTCACTCAATTACATCCCTACCAATGACCAATTTGCCCACATCTTCACCAAGGCACTGCCTACGCCTCACCTCTACAAGCTCAGAGACAAGCAAAAGCTTTGAAATCCCACCATTAGCTTCAGGGGGATGATAACAATATACCTACAGCACAACATACCACACCACTTTATTCTGAATCATCTTCACCGTACAATCCTAACCACCTCATTTCATCTCTGCCTCACACAGATTCTAAACTTTTTTTTTCCTTTTAATTATACCTTTTCACTATTAATGTATATGTGATGCTCTTGTAAGAATCATATGAAAACAAATGAATTGAGGTCACGGTAGCCCTTTTCTTCCTCTTTATTTTCGCATCTTTCTTCCTATTTTTGTTGGTTTTCTACAGATAAAACTGTAGCATCCTAACAGATGAATATCAAATAATAAAAGTAAAAAAATAAAATTATGGATTATAGTTACTTTTTAAATTTTTCATGGAACTAAGGGCCAATAAATTTCACAATCATTTACATAGTAGTGTCTTTGAGTCACAAGTCAGCATGGGGCTTAGACTTAACCAAAAAAAGAACGGATGGTCGGACATTAAAATTAAATTCTCTATTATTCAATTTTCATTGCTAATATTTTTAATCCAAGTAAATTGAAAGAGCTACCAAAGAAAATAATTTAATTAACAAATAAAAGTTTCTCTCTATGGTTGTTGACTATGTCTTCTGTACACATTAGCTCTTCTCGTATTCATCTTATTCAAAATCTTAAAATGTGAAAAATATTAAAATGACACCAAGAGTTATCTAAGATAATCCAGTGAAGCAATCACATTTCTAAATTATAATAACCAAAAGAATGAGAATATAAATTTTACTATAGAAAATCTTATAATAATCTAATGTATCGTCCATGACATTTACTTAATGTAATAACTTATACTTTGAGATGCAATATTTTTAACTTTAATCTTCAAGATTTATTCTTGAAGAAACAAATGTTATGTGGGATAAAATAACAAACACTATTAAACAAGTAGCAAAAGTTGTGCTTGGAGAATCAAAAGAAAAGTATTTACAAATAAAAATAGTTGGTAGTGGAATAATAATAATGTGCAAGAAAAGATAAAATATAAGAAGTTATGTTATAAAAATTGGTTTAAATGTAAAAGCTTAGAGAATTGGGAAAAAATATCAAACGGCCCGCAGTGAGTCTACAAGAACAATCTGTGACGCTAAAATTTCTGCTTTTAATGATCTTTATAATAGATTAGATACTACGGAGGGTGAAAAATATGTGTATAAACTAGTCAAACTAAGAGAAAAGAAAAGTAAAGATTTAACTCAAGTAAAGTGTATTAAAGATTAAAATTAAAAAGTACTTTTCTTAGAAAAAGATATTCAACATAGATAGGTGAGTTACTTTGATAAACTTTTTAATGAAGTTTCTGAAAATACGATCGACCTTAGTGATCTTAATATCGTGAATAATAATAAAAAGTTTCATTTTTACCGTCGCATTAGCAAAAAAGAAGTTGAGGAGGCTTTAAAGAAAACCAAGGATGGAAAGTTTGTAGGACCTGATGATATCCCAATTGAAGTGTGGAAATATTTAGGAGATTTGGGAGTTTCTTGGCTTAATAAACTCTTTAATATTATTTTAAAAACTAAAAAGATGCCTGAGGAGTGGAGGTAGAGTATTTTGGTCCCCATTTTTAAGAATAAAGGGGATGCACAAGAGTGTGCAAATTATAGAGGAATTAAGTTGATGTGTCATACTTTAAAATTATGGGAGAGGGTAATTGAACATAGGTTAAGATGCATCACGAAAATTTCTCATAATCAATTTGGATTTATGCCTGGCAGGTCTACTATGGAAGCTATACATTTATTGAGAGGTTTGATGGAGAAGTTCAGAGATAATAAGGAGAATCTACATTTGATTTTTATTGATTTAGAAAAAGCTTACGATAAGGTTCCAAGAGATATCCTTTGGAAAGTTCTCGAGAAGAAATGTGTTGATATGACTTATATTCAAGTCATTAAAGATATGTATACTAGAGCTGTTACTTGTGTTCAAACTGAAGGAGGATTGACAAAATATTTTCCTATTTCTGTTGGTTTACATCAGGGATCGACTT